>NW_028277640.1:0-152928 GCF_059751315.1 Micrasema longulum | reverse complement strand
TCTGAAGAGAAACGGCTTGATGGTTTGTTCGTGTTTATTTATTTATTAACGGACTTAGTTCATTCAAGAAATGACAAACACAAATCTTTGTAATATATACGGGCACAATTGAAATAAAATACAAAATAAATCAAATTAAAGCTAGGACAAAAAAAACATAATAATTACTACCTCAAGACAAGATCTGGTCTATCTTAGTATTGTTTAAATTTATAAAGACTTAAACCAAAAAAGTCGAAATCTTGTCTCGAGTTTACAATGCGACACAATCGGGACATTGGTGCATGTAAGCCATAGTTTGGGCTGTGCTGATCAAGGAACAGCAAATTATTATTTCGCAACTGGTGGATCGGAACATTGAATGCTACTTGTTCCAGTAACGATGGTTTATCAATAAAGCCAATAAGTAAATTAAACATAAATATAGAGTCAATGTTATTTCTCCGTTTTTGTATACTTGAGATTTTTAACATTGACTCTATTTCTCCGTAAGTGTAGTCTCCCCTCTCGAGGCCAATCATCCATGCTACTTATCTTAGCAGACGATGTTGCACCGATTCGATATGATTTATCCAACCTGCATAGAAGGTAGACCAGATCACGGATGCATATTCTAAAAGAGGACGGACAAGTGAGCAATAGAGTGCTTTAACTGTGAAAATATTACTAGATGTCCAGCTAACAAAACCTAAGGGTTTTAATGACTTATTGACCATTATATCAATATGCTCATTAAAAAAAAGTTTACAGTCCACGATTATTCCGAAGTCATTAATTGATTTGACTACATCTAAATTGATATTTTTGATTTTGTAACCAAAGAAGATTTTAACGAGTTTTTTAACTCTATCAAAAGACAGAAAGGAGTTGTTTGTTTGTTATAATGAAATTATTATTTCATCATCGTTTCAAATGAATTATAAACAATTTTGTTGCTAACGTTTCAATAATTTCATAGGATAACACAACAACGAGAATTCGTCCATCTTGTCCATTCAAAGAGGCTGGTGGAAACGTCGATGGAAATAAGTAGAGTGTATAGTGTAATGTACTAAAATGGGAAGATGGAACAGTTTTCTAGGTGAACACTACGTGTTCGGTTCCATTAGACAAACAAGAATTTTCATACATTCCTTGGTTCAGTCGCCATTCTGAAGGTGTGTGCGCGCCATTACGACGGAAACGACGATATATCTGTATGTAAATGTGGAAACAAAATTGCTTCAGGCTTCAGTCAGGACATCCAATGAATAAAACACAGTTATTGAAAATAAAAAGTTCATCTACTTGATAATCTGCCCGAGTGTTCATTAAAATACATATGAATTTAAGATTATTTCACCCTCGTACCTACCGAAATTCGAAATCAAAGAGTTTATTTTTTGATTCCTGGAACTCGAAAGTACGTCTCAATTTTTTGTGCATTACACGAAAAAGTCCGTTTTTAACTTTGCAAGCTGTTTGGTTTATTTGTTGTGGAGCGAATTCCTGTCGTCCTTAATAATGATATGTAAGGAACGATTTAAACACATTTCGGTAAAATTAAATTCATTTAAATGAATGACTATATATTGCAAGAAACTAACATATTTGAAAGGATTTTTGTAGCTTGACTATTAGTTTAAAACCCATTTTTTATAAAAAAAAATAATTTTAAATAATTTCCCAAGTATAAAAGAAAAAAAAATATTGAATATACCAAAAATTTGCAAACAATTATTTTAGAACATACTCGTATAGAAAAACGTTTTTAATGTATATTCTCAAGAATTAATTGAGGCATGAAATAGTTGAATTAGTAAATTATTATTGTGTGCATAATGTTACTTCGTCCGGGTGGATAAATAATATATTTTCGATGGCGAAAAAGAAAAAAAAAAAAATCATCCATGAGAAAAACGCGTGGAGAATGGTCCACCTCCTTGAATAATAGAAGACGCGTTCGCCTACCTTTCTTAAGGTCCTGGATTTGATTCCTACGGCGAACGTGAAATATTGGTTTTTAAAGCGTATCTAGATCATGTATGTAACATGAAAAGAAAGATGCTCAGTCTTTCGCTTCAAGTGCCAGTATCATTGAAATATTGAAGTGTAAAAATACACTTACAAATAAAAATAAACATATTTTTACACATTTAAATGCATCTTTTTAAAATACCAATATTGACGTTTCATAAAACGAAACCGGGTGTTTTAAAAATTGGAACTAAAAAGTGTTTTTCGCCATTGCAATAAAATACGCAGCTATGATTAAAATAATTCAAATCAGAATCAATGTTAAATACGAATGACAAGCCGACATCATACAGGAAATGATAGATATTATTTTCAGATTTCCATTAGCGTAATAAATATTTGATTAGCAGGGAAATCCACTGAAAATGCAGCAAAAACCGTTATTAATAATAAATCACATTTACCGCGCTATAGCATCAATCGCCTGTTGGATAAAAAATAAACGTACCTTTATGTTTTATATTTATATAAACGTTAAAAGTTGAATTCATAGGACCTTTCACAAATTATTTTGCAATATGAGTATTTTATTTTTATTTTTAACAAAATGTTTTCTATTTAATAAACACAATGTAAAATTTTATTGTACCACAATTATATTTTTCATTTCCCCACTTGTTAGGTTGAGCTTGATGATTTTGAACATAAAAAGATAGTTATTGAAAATGCAATTTACTTTATGATTAACGCAAATATTTTTCCTGACAAATAAAAATCTACACGTAGCTGAATATTATGTTTTATTTACATTTATATTTAAGAAAACTTAATTGCTATGAAAATTCAAACAAATACTGAGTGCATTTTTTTTCAAAAAATAAATACAACAAGAAATAAAAGATTTTTACCATATTTTCCCATAAGAGCAGCCATCTTCTATTCCGTAAAAATCTTTCAAATAACTCAACGTATTTTAAAGTATGGATTTTATTCAGTGTTTCCAAATTTACTGTTTTACCACAATTAACATTTGACAGAATGAATGGATTTATTTTGAGCAATGTCGCATTATTTTATCACTTTTATTGTACGATTTTACGACGGACAAATATTAAGTGAATAAAAAAAAAATACTAAAATCATACGATACTTTATAACTAAGAATTAGTATTTTCTGACGAGCTTTTTAGATGAGCATCTTCAGACGGAATCATTGCTAATTTTTGACATGAAAGTATTCATCTTCAAGTTTTTTATTATTATTTACCATAAATATATTTTAATGGAATTTTACTTCGCATGTGGCGTTACTCATATAATTGTTGATTTAAAATTCCACTTGTTTTCCAAATTCATGAAATTTTTATGGTTTTTTAGGCTGTGTCAGAGTCAAGCCATAAAAATTAAGATGAAAAAATAGTACAATAAATTAAAGTTTAATAACATGTGATACATAAAATAAAAATTAAGAAAAATTACTCAATAAATAGCATGGATAAAATAATAAAGAATAACAATTCATAAAAAAGTTATAAAATTTAAAATATACAAGCTTAGATTTAGACATAATCAAATTAAATATAAAAAAATATTAAACCGTCGATATATTTCATATGAAATCCTGGAAGTATATACGGAAATACGTTTGTATGAAGAAAAGTCAGACCTTGTTTCTTCTTAAGAATGCCATCCAATATAAAATTTTTGGCTTTATTTTTAATGCAAAAATGCAGTTTTTTAAATCAATGTTTGAAAAGTACAAATTTAATCAGTAAGGTCGAAAATGCAATATGTTAATGAGGAAGTTTAGTGACTTTTTAAATATATTTCTTTTTAAAAAATCAACGCTTTCATCTAACTATGTACGCAACTGCATTGATGATACAGCTTTGAAGTTTGAACCCTTTGTAAAAAAGTGGGGATTACACATTACCAAATGTACAATCGACGATAATTTAGTCATTGGCCAAACCGCATCTGTTACAAAACAAAACAACTGCAAGTTGCTGCCATTGTCTAGTTATTCGCAAGCGCATTTTCGAGACAGCTATTTCGGAGTACACATTGTACATCTGCTCGTATCTCTTTCTCTGGGTTTGAATTCGTCAATAAGTTATGTATGGTTTAGCGAAGTTTCGGCGAAACTCTAAGAATCCAGTGTTAGGGATTTAATTCGACGCCTTCAGTCGGTAAAGTCGCATGCTGCGGACTGCATGTTCGAGTCTCAACTTAAGCTGACGACTTGTTGGTTGGCTTCTCCGGTTGCCCACATTGCAACTGAGAGCGATGGGGTTTTATGCACTCCAAGTAGTTTAAACTAATCAGGGTAAAATGGGAATGACTGTCCACCCTCGACATTGATTTATTCCAAAATTTAAATCAAATCCTTTTTAGTATACTGTTTAAATGTATTGTTTTCCGCTATAATATACAATTTATTGTACAAATGATTGATTGCATACAGATATCTAAGTCTTCAGATATTGTTTTAGTTGTTATAATGCGATTAAAGATAAATAAATGTTAACATTCTTATCTTATGAAATCGGTTTCGCTCAGTCTATGCCATGTCTGCGTGATATAATATAAGTGCGACAGCTCTACAATAAATAACATGAATCATATAAATACTAACAACACCTTTGATCGATTAAATGAAAGATTTCAAATCTCACCAAAATAATAAAAAAGCTACCGTAACACAATTTCATTTAATTAAGAGCGTTTGTCGTTTTTGAATTGGCTCTGGCTCTGGCCGTCCATTTAAATCAAAAGGAAAATTTCACACTTGACATTTCTAACTGTTACTAATTTCTCGTACAGTTTTAATGCTATGAAAGCGTACGTGATTTACTGAGTCTAATATTTTCACGTTTTCCCCAATTACAGTAGATTAAAAAAATAAATCGTTTTTGTAATTTTTTACAAAGGTCACAAAGGGAAAATTTTGTTCAAACCACAGCCCGGTCACCATTTACTTTTCTATTGAAGTTAAAGTACATAATAAGAAGTGTGCCCTTCTCCAACATATTATGGAATGAAAGATAGAGGACAGACGGGGTATGGAACGAAAATAGCATTATAGTTCAGAAATATAAGAAAGTGATTTGGTGTACCGAATGCAGCAGCGCTGACAGACTTGTAAATAATCATGTGTAATGTTTCATTAATTTTGATAAAAAATAATTTAGCCTAGGAATAATTCGGACCAAGAGTCTCGGATATTCCCCTCGTGACGCTAACCTCCCGGAAAGATTTCTACCTCTACGTCTTCTCCGCTCCTTCCCTCCCGCAGATCTCTTCGATGATCTCGTACGCAGTTCACTTCTGCGGCAGTTCTAGATTAACTTCGGAGCCGTGATTGATACGTCGATTTCGCGACAATGTGTCGCCCGTTAGTAACTACCCCGTATCCCGTAGATTGAATATTTATTATCGTAAAATAATTTTCCGTCTGATTACCTTTAGATTTCATGGTTCGATAAAACAAGCGAAATAATCAGAGGTTTTTTTTTTTAAAGTTGCCGCACTCAATAGGAATATATATTGATAACTGCGCCTCAAACGAAAAAAAAAGTTAACGCGAAAATTCTAGAACTTTTCGAAGATTTTAAACTTGGTAGAAATACTGCTTGGATCTTAAAGAAACAGGATGGGATCACATTCCATGTGTAATTAGCAAATTAATGTGTAAGTAGCAAATACATTATTAAAAAATATAATTATTTATCCATCTGTCAGATTGTCGAAGAAACCAAATTGACATTTTGTTAGTGTCGCCAGGGTAGGAATTTTTTTTACCCTACTCTGCTCATCTAATGAGAAAACTAATAAAAATTGGACCTTGGATAAAATAACGCCGTGGTGGACATTTGATCGACTTTATGTTTAAAACCTCAAATATTATTTAACATGATATAAAAATATCCGTTTTATGTAAAATAAAATTTGTTTTATATTTTAAGTTCAAAGTTCAGTAATTCAATTACTCATATTAAATGACCCTTTACTTATCTACTCTGTTGTGTCAATCGATGTTTCCGTGTGTACAATATATCAATATTTGATGCTCGTAATTGTAGAGAAATTAACAGATTGCTTTTTTTTTACCTTACATTTGTGTTATGATTACATTTTTTTCCCACGGCGCAACATTACGCGGCGACTTCGAAAATGCGCGCGGCAAAAGTGGGCTAAAGTGAGGGGATTTTAGGACACAGTTCGATGTATTCAAATATGATACTACTCTCCTTCTGGACTATTCTTAATTCTATGGTTAGCTCAAATCAATTGAAATTACGCTTAGAATTGTGGAATCTCAAACATTATCGTTTCATATAGGTTTGTAATTATTGTATAGGTCATTTACTTAAATTATTGGTCATGTTTCTAGTAATTTATATTAAAATTATATTCATAATGTTCACTGTTAATAACAATGCCAACTTATCTGGGTAAATGTCAATTATGTATAATAATCATATTTATTTTAAAGAAGCAAAGAGTCGACATTGATATAGTAACATTAAAAAAACACAGTTTAAAGACAGACCAGCAAAGTTTAAATGATGGTTATTGTCGATAAATAAGCAGATTTCAGTGTTACAGCTTTTATTCTAAATTTTACTTATTCGTGAAATCTTCACGGCTTGTGGTAATTTACTTGGGTATCAATAAATTCTGGTAATTAATGATTTGTGTTTCATTTGTAATCTAGTAATCCTACGCACACCATCTTGGGACTAAAAGATCTTGATTATCGAACTACGCTTGACTCAATTATAACATTATAGATGAATGTGGAGGTAGGGATGGATATAGAACATGTATTTGTCTATATCTAAAAAATTATATAATGTCCCGCATTAAGAATAATTTAAGAGGCTGTCTCCTCACAAAGGAGATTTCAACAAGAGTATAAAGGATGGGTAGCGCACATGATGAGTTTAGGGCAATGATCGCGAACCACCGGTTATAATATAATAATCAAAATAATATTTGGCTTATGCATAATGCGGCATTTTTGTGAAAAGGTAACTTAAGACCGCTTTACAATTTTATCGGTTAACTTACATTCTAACTAAGCTAAAGTTACACATGTTTACTGATTTAAAATTAAGAGTATGATAAACGAAACAAGTTAGTTTTTAGTTGAGCTCTGAAATGACTGGGACTGTCGATGATTTGCACGTGTGAAAGCAATTGGTTACAGACAGTGGTGCCAGCAATGGCAAAAAGCACGATCGCCGAATTGAGTAGGCAGCGCCAGATTTCGACGAGTTTTCCTCTGCCTGAATCAATTAATTAGTGGAAATGGCAAAGCAAGAATAAGAATTTAATTCAAATACCTACCTAGAGATTGTAATTCTTTATATTTATATTTATTTAAGTTATTTACAAAAAATACTGGACTCTTGATAAAATGATTATAAAAAATATTAATGACCTTTCTACCCTTTTGTAAGTCGTTAAAAAAAAAAAAAAATATATTCTGTTAATTTATTAGATGAAAAAATTACTGATTCATTTATTTGGTGTATATTTTGTAGAACTCCATATTTAAACTTATTTTTTAATAAATCAAGCACTGATTTGAGTGTACTGAACACTGAATTTTATTTTTACAAACATAAAAGCAAAAATTTTCGGACGTATATGTATGAATTGTGAGATAATTCATGAAGCTTTGTGGTTTAACATCTTAGATAATTGTTGTGTAAATTATATCAATAATATTAAAAAAGGTTGGTGTCCTTTTTGATATGAGTGCATAATTGAAATATAATGAAGCAATTTATATAAACACAATTTTTTTTTTATACTTTTTGTTCATAAATTATCTCACAATTCATATATGTATGTCAATAAATACTTACTTTGCTACAATTTTTTCCGTAATTCAAATATAAATACCTGAATTCCCCATTACCTATTGAACACTTAGCCTTGCCCTTAACTATTGGTTTTTCCCACAAATATGATTAATGTACATGCTATAGTTCATCCGATTGTTTTTTTTTTTACTTAAGTACCTTGAATTATATAACTATATAAGGACATTCAATCCATCTAACCTTCGCATTCCTTTGAAAATGCGCTAACAAGGCGAAAAAATTGTCATGAAATTTTTGTTTTTATATTTGTAAAAATAAAATAAAGTGTTCAGTACTCGAATGAGTGTTTGATTGTTTATATTATAAGTGTAAAATTTACATTTACGTTTTACGCTGTGACGTCTCTTACTTGTTCACAGTTAAATAAATGAAAATTACAATTAGAAAGATATGTTGTAAGCGTAATATTATTTTGATTACTTAAGGCAAGAAGGTGAGCTTAAATTTGAGCGTATTTATTTCATAATATAACATTTGTAATAAGAAACTACACGGCCCAAAATGACCAAGTTAGTTTGACTAAAGACAATTCGAGCGTGATTGTAAATTACATTAGAAGTAATTACTGTTTCATAATGCCGTCAAAAGTTTAAGATGGCCCGTCAAAGTTAAGTCCGGAGATAGTAGAGAAGTCCTTAAGGTTGAAAGTGGGGATAAGGCATGTTTGTCAATCACGTGGCGACAAGATACGGGTTCACTTATCAAAAACAAACGCCATTAAGAAAGTGCCATGTCGATAGCTCCGAGGCGAGCAAATTTCCAACAAATTTATCGTCATTTGATGACTCGAGAGTATTAATTTTGTGCGTTTTAGCGAAATTTCGACTTAAAAACTGCTTTAAAGGAAAACAACTTTAGACGAATAACAAACTCTTGGCTAAATTAAAACGCTAGTCTTAATTTTATTTTAACATTTTGGGTCGTTTCTTCAAGGAGGAGTATGACTGATTACATCGAAAATACGGCTTGTAGATCTTATCGCCAAAAGCATTGTGAATTAATAAAAAACCTCTTATGATACACTGTTTGCCGAGATTAATGTTAAAGGCAATTGACATTTCGAATTTAAATATACTAACATGTTTTTAACTAAAAAAAATCTAACTCTTTAAAATTCATAAAATAAATCGTATCAAAAGTTTGATCGTATCCATCGTTCGATAAACAACGTTTATTCAAAAAAATGCTAAACGTCTTGAGTAAAAGGTTTTTTGCCTAAAGTTTCAATGATCTTAAGGAAAACATTAAAATATCATAGTAATAAACATGATCCAGAGAAATCAATTACCGAAGTGTGTATGTAGTAGATAAAGGAATTGTTATTTTTGTTAATAAACTATGATTATTATTATTTTTATTATTAATGTTTTCCTGTAATTTCCATTATTTGGTACCAAAAATATGAACAACTTTTGCACACAGAAATTTCTCTTTTGTGACTCCAACAGCATTCAATGTTCTGAATAAACACAATAGCTTTTCCAAAACGAAAGTCATTTTCAAGTGAAGTGTACAAGTTTGAATTTTGTCCAAGGAAAAAGACTAATGAAGGAGACTGCTGCGAGATATTTCCTAGATTTATATACTATTAAGCGTGTTCTCTAGATGTTTATTAAAATATATTTTCATGCAATTATTATTGTTTTAAGTATTGTTTAATAACATACATGCTTTCACTTTCAATTATGTTGTATCCCAACGCAACACTCTTGGCTTCATAGAGTAAAGGATCCGTTATTAAATTTTATTTTAACAGAGAGGGAAAACATTTTTGAGTCGGGAATATGTTAAGTGGTTTAAGTGGCCACTTTACACACTGTGTAACATTCACCATTCTGCCCATGTTTGAACATCCACATTTCCTCAACTCTTTCATCTGTTGACTTTTGTGAAGTAAAAGAGCTGAAACTTTTATCACGTGGGTGAGATTAATCCAGCTGAATCAAATCATCTACTAGGCAATGCTTGAAAACAATTTTCCGATTTCCAGTCTGCAAGCATTTGGACATACTCAAACATTGTTGGATTTGTTAATAGTTTTAAAATATATATATATGTACATTTGTATTAATAAATAAGTAAATAATATTAAAAATGACAGAAACTACACTTTTTAACCTACATAATTAAATTAACAAATAGTTGTTTTAATTTGCATAACAACATGCCAACACGCCTTTTTACAGCACATAACTCGTTCAAGAAATTACATTTTTGTGATCATACAGAAAATAAAACCAAGACGTTTGCGTGTAATGTAAAAGTCTTGGGATGCCAATATTTTGTTTTGAATTTATATTTTATTAAATTTAAAAAAATAATTAAGGTGTTATTTTTGTTGTTTCCTGCATTTCACAGCATCATCATAAAAATAATTAAGCACCCAAAAAACGTTTTTGTGTAAATGACATTAATTGAATGTAAAATTACAACGTTAAATTAAAATTTTTTTTTTTACTTCGTGAATACGCTTTGTGTTACCAGAAATATTAAAAGTATGTTGAAATATCATCTTTGTCAATTCAAATGATAATAGCGCTTTGTGTTATCAAAATGGTGTACCATGGCGCCATTAAAGGGGCGAAATAACCGGAAAAATATAAAACATAAGGGTTTCGTTTCACAACCTGAAATGCTCCCTAGTAACGTCAGCATTAGAATCAACGCAAAACGAGAGTCACCCGAACATGGAATGAGAGTCGTCGGGACGCTAACAGGTTTGGATAATTACGCGGCGTTGATGCGAACGTCGCGCGTCACCGCAAATGACCGATTGAAAAACCGACGTTTTAATAACAGGGTTGCCACCCCCCGCCGACATCATATCAACCGAACTGACCGCAGAAGGTTTGCTCTTGAATATAAGAGTTTATCGATTTAGCAACAAAATTAATTTATACTTTTGTCAGATTTCGTTAATATCATATTATGATAAAATTTTATGCACGTTCGATAAGTCACTGTGAAGATAAAAAAACACCCTACCATTCACATTTGATTATTTTTAATATTAATCCCGCATCTTTAGATCCCTGAAGCCGTTAATAATTTGCAAAAAACTAAAACGTTAATGATTTTAATAAAGTTATAAATATAATTATTAATGAAACTTCTTGGTTTAGTTTCACTTTTTTACTATTTTGACCAACATATGCTTTTGCCTAAGTAGGCATCAAGAAATATCAACAAAAAACATGAATTTTTTTAAACTAAAAAGTATTTAACTTAATTTTAGTAGGTGAGCCTCAATAAATAAATAATAAAATAATATACATTTGAAAAAAAATATATAGTTGACATATTTAAAAAGCATATTTTTAAACATAAATAATACAAATAAAAGCAAAAATTACAAAACAAAAATAAAAAGCAACATCACACCGAAAAAAAGACAACCTCTTGTGCTTGATATAGAATTATGTGTAAACAAAATCAATCTAAATGTTATTTTATAAATCAAGGTATACAATATATTAGTAATAAACATATGTACATGTATAAATTCTATATTTATACTACTACTACTACTACCATCATGCCATTTCCCCGAAGGGGTAGGCAGAGAGAATGGACAGCCACACACGTCTATCCTGGCATACATTCCTAGCTTCTTCCACATTCATACATATTGTCATACATGCCCTTCGGTTCTGTCTGCTTTTGACATGACCAGACTTAAGATTTTGGTTTATCTGATCATGCCACATCTTCCTTGGTCGTCCTCGTCTCACGTTGCCGTTCATTTTCGCCATATTTACTTGTTTGAGCATTCTTTCGTCGTCCATTTGTTCTACGTGACCAAACCATCTCAGAGACCCTTTCTCAATCTTATCAATTATACTTGACTCAGATTTACACTCTCGCCTGATTTCATCATTCGTAACCCTGTCATAGATTGTATGCTATGCATAATACTATGCATAATACTATGCATAGTATATAACATGGTGATAAGACCTATAAATAAAATAATATTTTTTGTTGCTTCCTAACAGAATATAATGATATTCGCTTAGAATATTGTAATGAATAAATACGTAGAAACCGTTAAAAAAATCTATGCATTAATTACAAATATAAGGAATTTGTTAAAACAGTACTTTTAAAACGTTTGGAAGTTAAAGACAAAAATAATTCGATAAAATAACTATAAAAATAGGGACGGATATAAAAATGATACAGTACAATATAAAATAATGTATCCGACTTATTAGAAATTCTACGTCTTAGAAAATAAACGAAACATGTGTCGAGTGCGGTAAGCGCGGGGCAACCTCACGCGGGGGTCATATTCAGGTAAGCAGGAGTCTCGGGCGGGGGGAAAGGCGGCTGTTTTATTACTAGGACCGCCACAGGCATTTCTTGGTACAAATTACGAGGCGTGATAGCCGCTGGCCACCTCTCCCCCGGTCGCACGGGCGGATCAGATTTTCTATCCTCGCTTCGGCCTTCGCACAAATTAGGAATTAGTAGGCAAATAACGCCCCGTCATTCCGGTGACGCTTACCTAAATAAAGTGACAAAACATGGTTGGCAAAAACCTTTTAACTAACTATATAAATAGAATTTCTCCACCCGCATACTTTATTAACAAACGCATTGTCGAGTTTCATTTTGGTATCAAATAAATTGATATAATTACGTTAATAATCAAAAGAATCATTATGCCTCAAACACTATGTTTAATGTTACATGACATGTATATTTCGTAAGAAGAAAATTTTTTTCGAAACAAATATTGTATTTATAATTTTTATACCTCAAATTATGAATGTGTTTATTTTTATTTTTATGTTCTTTTTTTCTTCGTCTTCTTGTATATCTGATGATATGTTCTTCTCAGACTACTCAGAGGCCCAATTATCCTTTGGGCCTCTGAGTAGTCTGAGAAGAACATGTTTACAATGTTTATGATTACAACGAAATAATCTTTTTTTAAATTTATTTGGAGTACAAATGTTAAAAAATAATATATTTTAAATAGAAGCATAAAAAAAACATATTTTTCTTATCAATTACATGCACATACTAATAAAATGGTAACCAAAAAAAAATGTTTTTATTAAAAAACAATAAAACAGTCATTGAATAAACGAATAAGTTTAGTAATTGAAATAAAAATTAAGTAAATTTATAAGATTAGTACCTATATTAGTATAAAAACGCATCTTGTATGGGTACATTTCTTAAATCTAAACCTAAACAATCTGCCGTCAAAAATGTTAATCTCCATGCTTTCAATACCATCGTTTAATATATAAAGTAAGAAATTACTATCAGGTTCTAGTGCATGATAATATTATTCATTTCAGCCAACTTCTTCTGGTAATGTAATGTCATTGAGATAATTTTCCCTAAAATAGTGCCATTTATTAATAGTAATAATAGTAATAAGAATAACTAGCAGTTAATAGCGAAATATATTGTTTTATGCATAAGTCATTGTCTTTATTTGGTTTTTTAGGTGTAATATAGAAACAATGTATTAATTATTGGTACATACGTTATAAAGTTTATTCAACTCCATTTGTATATATTTAGTCTCAAAGCTTTGATTAAGACCAATTTTGGCTCCTAAAACACATTTAAATCTGCTTTTTAAATCTTGATAAAAATACTCACAAGCTTTGTGAAGTGTAAGGAATGAAATGAAGTGTAAGGAGTAGGTGCATTTAATTCCCCAAAATATAGAGCAACTTAAAGCTAACATCAAAAATACTTATGTAGATTAATGTGACAAAACCGATATTGTGTCTTTAAATTATTTTTTTTTTCTGTTTTTTTAATATCGTTACCTTTTTTTGTAAGACGATGACTCACTTGATTAATAAATCAGTACTAACATTCATTTTGTGCTGAAAGATCAACAGAAACGCAAAAATGTGTAAATATGAAATTACTACCACGACGAAATGTTGGAAAAGTAAATACTGCAAATGTCAAAGTACAACTTTTTTTAAAACATGAAAGGGTGCACATTTTCTGATTTTCTACGAATCACGAAATATCTCTAGAAATTCCAAAACATCTAACGAGTAGGCAAATAATTTCATCCCGATTTTATAAAAAAATTGAGTGCTTTTAATGGAAGGGGTTGAATTAGCTTAACAAATTGAGCATTCTTCTTAGTAATTAAGTCGTGAAATGAAATACCGTAGTGGTGAACGACGATATAAAAACAGGGCCAAATTTCGTCCTTCAACCCTGGATACCGGGCCGTCGGCCACCCGGTGCCGACCCTGGCCTCAACCCACCACTAATTAAAACAGACCTCCTGATTAAAATATTACAAAGTGTATACCGAAGGTGTTTTGGAATAACAGGTGTCGGTATATAATTTTGTTTTTGTTTTGAGTTATGAAAAATTTCTGCCAACTAAGTAAAACATTGCTCTGTAAGCACAGTCGTTATTACATCAATTCAAATACTGATTAAACAAGGATTTTTTTATTCAAAAGTAAGTAAAATATTTTAAAATTAGTTCAATAACAACTTTAATTAACATATTGGGCCAGTGAATATATAAAAGTTTTATATCGTACTTAAGTAAAATAATTTAATATAAATGTTAAAAGTGGATGCAAACAAAATAATGCGTATAGAATTAGATATAAATAAAAGTAACCAAATGTTTTTTATGTAATGGTATATAAAGTAAATTGTTTGTCAAAATAATTCCCATGTACCTTTATTATTTTTAAACAACAATACACATTGAAATGTATTAAAATTATGCTGCTTCTACCATTCCATGTTATAATTTCAAAAGTAACGTTTAAAGCATCAACTTTGTGATTAAATATTTTTACTTATGTTATTGAATATTAGTGCCAACTAATTACTGATTTCTGTCTACCGGTTTCGAGACGTAACCGTGTCTTCGTTCACACTCCGTAAACTAACATGCAAATACTTCACAACCAATATAAAATTATGAACTTAATTTTTCAATGCATGTTCAGACACGATGGTGTTTGCATCCCCCATATTCTGCATGTAATTTCCGTCTGCATGCTTACCATGCGAGAAGTCTCGGGTTCGATTCTCAACATGGTTGAAATGTAATATTTATTTAAAAGGGTGTTTTCGCACTAGAATATTCCATAGTCCCTGGACTGGTACCTGGAGCGTAAGACTGATCATCTTCGTGTAACAAAATGATCAAGATACGCTGCGATTGATGTACCGATGTAGTGCTTCCAAATATATCTGGAGTATCAAAAGTGAGACGTGAAGAGTGTGTGAGGCAATTGTATATTCGGTTCTCTTTTATGTCTTTCGTCGCAATGGGCGACAGAAATGTAACATTTTAATTGTATTAGTGATTTATTTACGATTTCTAATAAAATGCTGCTTTTTTCCTAACTAGTATTAACTATTTAATAAAAATATATTTTAACCAATACGTAAATTTATAATAGAGGAATACCAAAAATATAATATTAATAGAGATGTTTAAGTTATTAGACGTACTGTTTACTAGGTGCACATCACCGGGAAGGGAGATTTGACATTTTTTATTTTATTGTAAAACGTAATATCTAATTCATTTTGTTGCACATACATACAATTGAACGTAGTTATGTAGAAAGCAGCCAGTCCACAATTTTGGAAAAATGAGATATTGATGTTATCGGGTACAGAAAGGTCGATTCTATGTTTTGCTAAAAACAGCTAGATCACTTTCATACAAAAAACTGTATTAATCACCTTCGGAAAAAGATGTCGATCACAAAAAACGGCATTTCTTAATTTGCAGAAAACACTCACAAAACTAGAAAAATCCTATGGTACTTTAAAAAAAATTTAAACTGGTCAAATACATAATTAGATTCTTGTTTGTAATATACAAAAAAAACTTATACATTCATTGTTTCTTGTTTGTTAAAGTCAAAAACATTCCAACTATTGTGTAGATTTTATAATTCACTCTTTCGCAAAATGGCTATTATCTGAGTTTCGTTTTTCTATGGCTGGCTGCTTTCTGTATAACTACGTTTAATTATTTCTTTTGATTTTATAAAAATATTAAATTTAAATCTTTTTAGAGTTACTTTTAGGTGAGCGCAGTGAAAAACAGGTATTTACAAGTATCTTGCTTAAACAGCGTCTAGCGGCGAGATACTGTGGATTACCGTGAGCCGAACGTGGCAAGTCACCGCCACCGCCGGGGCCCAGGGCAGGCCGCGGGCCGAGGAGAGTGAGGCAGTAAAGCACACCTGACGGGGAATATGTCAGTGTCGCCCGGTGGCCGCGGGCGCGCGCTTCACCCCCCCTGACCCGTCGTGACAGGGATGATATTATCTTACCTCTCGCTCACGGTAATTAACATCAACCATTTGAAACACAATATTTTGAGGATATTTTTTTCACGAAAAATATATAAATTAAAACATAATTTTACCTGAACCTACCGTTAGAGAATGCAATGTTCAAAACTTTTATATCAAACCCAGTAATTCAATTTAATGATATTTTGAGTATGTATTATTATTTCTACTTGCAATATTTGAGTTTTCATGAAAATTGAAGTTCGTTTTTTTTTATGTTTATGATTTTTTTGTAATAAAAAAATAAATAAACTCACGATAATTTAACTCCTAAGGTGGTTTATGGCTGCAAATATTTAGTCTTCCTCAAAATATTTCTAGTATGAGAAATAATTGCCTAAAATATGAAAAATTTGCCAACGACGATGTAAATGTTATTTATACCTATTATTTTTCCCACTTAAAAAAGTTTGCAATCTCTGTTGAAATACCTTAAAATATTTTATCAATTTCTAACCGTCGAGTAGTTTGTTTGATTCTCGACATGTTTATGAAAAATATCAATAAAAAATATGATTTTTCGCTTCATTAGTTTTTACGTTCACAAATCACAAATGGAATTCTCTACAAAAATGTGTTTATTTGTATAGAAATTTAAAGTACACTCGTCGGTAACTTGTAAATGAACATGTTTAAAAAAATGTAATCTTATTCAATTGTTAAAAATTTTATTTTAATGTTTATACAGAACGTTGAATTTTACTTTATAGACAATTGAAAAATTTTTTTTTCATCACAGTAGGCCTTGAGGTCCAATTGCAGCGGAGAATTACAGCACAGATCACCTAGGCTTGAGACAAATTACTTTAAATTTTTGTGTTTTCACCGGGTATCGAACCCAAAACCTTCCGTGAGATTTGCAGCGATTGGTGTACTATTGCAGTACTCTATAATGGGCCCCGACTACAATTATGGTAAGTTAACAGCGTTATCGTCGACTGTCTATAAAGTAAAATAGAAATTTAATTTGTGCACGAAAATGCGTATATTTGTATGGAAAATCATATTATCTTTTTCGGTAATCTGTAATTTAACATGTTTAAACAGACAGCATAATTTTACTTTGTAGATATAATTAAAAATAACCATAACTTCGCATTGAAAAATGTAAATAATAATTGTAAATTCAATTTGGAATTGCCCTGAATTATCTCTTATCAATCTCTCATCAACTTCTGGGTGCCTGGAAGAATGACTAGACAGGTGCCACCGTTTTGTAGGAACAATTCACGGACAGTGTATACTTGTAATGCCGTATTAAATAGACTTCATGAACTCGGCAAGAGTTATTCCCACGTATCTGATATATTAAGTGTAGGGTATTGTGTCCAAAGAACCAACCCTTTGAACTTTTTCAAAGATGGTGAATGGTAATTATATTTATTTATTCGTGCATTTCATAACATATACAGTTTTGTGTTCACTTTGCCCTGCTGTATGAAACAGTACTTATGATTTTCTTGTTGTATTACCAGAGAATGTTTTATGTTTAAAACTTTCCACTGAATATGCTGTTCAATTTTGAGGTTATTTTTTTAAATATAAATCTTTAATAAAGAATTATATTTAAAAAAATAAATAAAGGTTTACTTTTTTTTTAAATTTTGGGTATAAGGAAATTTTATGTTTTAAAAAAAAACAAAAAAATATTAAGCCAAATATTTTGGTATTATAAATGTTTGTGAAAGACAGATTTTCCGTTTTATTTAATAAAAAAAAAAAAAATACAGATATATTTTGTCAGTACGTCAGCGTCCGTTAAGAAAAAGATTGAGAGTAATAAAAGACAAATAAATTTTTAATTAGCTTGATCTTAATCAAAATCAAACGAGGGTTCTTGATAAAATCACATTATGTATTATATGATATAATTCATTACTGATATCGGGAACTTTGACATATTGCATTGTGCAAATTAACAAAAAAACTTAGTTGTTATTATTTGTAGATAACAAATAAATTGTTTCTTTTCCCAAGATCTTTGAAAATCAGTATTTCTTTAAGCAAGGCCGTATCAGTATAAGAATGTTTAATATACCATAAATCTTCATCCCTTATCACGTATATCGTTTTACAAGGACACTTATACCTCCCCTCTCAATCACGCGCTCGCACATAAACAGATAAGTCAGCTGGGTGTATCAAAAGTAAGCCCCTCAATCGATTAAATTGATTTGTTTTGCAGATACCCAAGAGGATGGATAATCGCATCAATACGGCGATTAGTTCCCAACTCCATTATTCAAGCTTGACTTACTTGATTGCGCATCACGAAATTAATTCATTCTCATTTTTTATCTCCGGTTTGCTAGCTTGTTTTAAAATCTTGTTAAGTTAAACCGACGCACTCAGTTTTCCTAACTCGGCTAAGCCGCGATTTTGCGCGGAGCATATTTTCGCTCTTCCTTCTCCCAAAAGGAAAAATCCATCGATCAAAATAAATTAAGCAGAATTTCACGAGGTATTTTATATTTCATATCGCCCATACATAATTCGTTTTTCAGTTGTAAACTGACAATCAAGAAGAGGTTTTCGAGTTCTTGAGAGGTTATATAAACTCATTTTTAGCCCATGTCAAAACTTTCCGATTCTTCGAGTTCCGCCGTGTCTTACCAAATTTAATATATCACAATCTGGCGTAAAATTCTCAAAAATAAAATTGTCTTCACCGTGTCTTGAAATATTTTATGCGCAATATACGGATATAATATATCTTCATTTCAGAATTATAAAACGGAAGTCGTGTGTCAATTAATATCAAAAAGGTTTGAAATAAAGATGCCTGAAATACAATGGCGTATTGGTCGTAGTACAAAATGAAACAACAAAGAGAAAATCTTTTAAATTTAAGACACAAGGAGCTTATAAATTTATTATTGAGGTAAAAATCTAACGAATCTCTTTGTAGAAAAGTTATTAAGTTAAGCCAGACATCTGCCGGATGTGTGTGTGTGTGTGTCTGTGTATACAATACACTATGTTGCAAAGTGCATTATTGTGAAAAGTTGAAATGGAGGCGAAGTCCTATTAGAACAGCTCCGGTCTCGGGTCCCCCGTCCCCCTGTGTCCCCTTTGACGGATAGGTAATCCTTTGAACTTTCAGTCGTCGACAAAAGATATTGTAAAAATTGGAAAATTCTTTAACAATAACCAGAGCACTGGCCACAATACATGGCTGACCGCTACCAAATTGCAACGAAATGAAATTATTAAAGAGCGTTCGATTTTCCGGACGAACGGACACGAGTTGGCAAAATGACCACCGCAAGTCTAATATTATGTACGTTCCGTTTGTACTCATATGCATATTATATTACGTACCAACAACGTGCATGCTATTACAATACGTCTAATGCAGATAGCCTTGAGTTTGTTGAACTAAATATTAAATTAGCTGTCCATATTATGAAGTTAGGAAACATAATTCAAGAAAAAAATAATATACCCACCAGTTTATTAAACAAACACTATTTTTGAAACGGTTGAATATCTAAAACTAGTTGTGTTTGTTTGATTAACTTGTGCGTGGACAAAATAAAAATTCGAATTAAATTGATTATGTCGTCCCATAAAGCACAGATAATAAATAATACACAAGTAAAAACATTGATTTTGTGCCATTTACCCAAATATTTTTTTTTTAATAAAGTGAATTATTACTTTATTGTGGTTAGTTACAATAAATACTTGACTTTGTTTTTATAATTACGTCTCGACTTATTAAAAAACTAATCCGTATTAATTTAAGTTGTTTACAATCTATGATTGTATCTATTTGAGTATATGGGATATATCTAGGTAGGATTTTTTTTTTTATATTCAGCTTTTTAAATTAAAATTACCTTTTCGAGCCTAAAAGTAAGAAAAGTTCGTGAGTTCCTGAAGGGTAAACCAGGAATAATGTTGAAATTTAAATTAAATTGTTAAAATGTTTTAAATACGACTATAAAAATAATAAAAGTCCCATTATGATTATTATGGTAGTTTTTATAAAGAAGTTTCATAATATTTCTAGATTTCGACAAAATTCATACATTTTTTCATTAAATCCAGTCGCGGAGGATGCTGTATGACATCGCCATACGAATGAATGCATACCAAATGTTAAGCACAACATTCGGTTTTGTGTGGTTATAGCTGGAAAAAACCCATCAATTAGCAAAAACACAGGTGCGAACTAGCCAAAATATAGACAAATACTAAGCCGTAGAGCGAAAAATTATAAATTTTGCTGTTTGCACGGTAGGAAAGCAAAGACAAATGTGAATTATTATTGAAATAATTTTGCGACATCCTTTCCATGGGGAAATTTTATGCAAAAAAATTCAATCAATTTGATTATAAACAAAAAAAACTCTAAAACCCCGAAGGGATAGATAAATCAATTTTAAAAAAAAAGATTCCGCTCTTGCGTGAATTAAAATAACTACGCATTTTGTGTAATGTGAAATCGTCCTATTCTATTATTGTTTACTAACATTTTTAATATGTAGAATATATGTGATACCAAAGTCGATGAATTTTTTAATAAAGTAAGCGTTAGATGTAATGGAAGATGGTTTTAAATAAAATTGTCAAATAGAATTTTGAAAAGAAGATTTAAGACGGAGTATCGAATTAATTTAATCAATAGACAATATTATTCGCGATAGAAGGGTGTTTTCTATGCCCTGTCAGGGGCTCAAGGAAAATACCCCTCGGGCATTTGGTTCATTACTCCTTAAGGATAACTGGATAACGATGGTTTCCGTTTTTCCTAATTAGGGGTCATATTGTACTGAAGTTTTCGGGCCAATGAACCACCGGACCGAATAGATATCATTGTTCAAACACGATTAACTTATTTGAAAAGATATTTTCGAATCATTTTCCGAAGTATTTGAATTTGAAATATTTTGTTTTGTACTTTGAAAAAGGAGACTGTTTGGAGACTTTCTGGCTGCTTAGAGTTCTATTCATTTACTTTGCGGATGCGAAAAAAAGTTCGGTGACATTTTGTAGGGTTACTAAGAAAAAAATCAAAATATACGATATTTCAATTTTGTTTCCTTCGTAAACGGGTGTTGAAAAATTCAAGCTTCATTAGCTAAATTATTGCTCAGCAAAAGTAAGTTTTAATTAATGATAACGTCGGAGGAAATGAAATTGGTGTGAAAATATCATTTAAATAAAAAATGCGAATAATGGTTTGAAAAACAAAATTTTCTTCAGAAAATTAGAAAGGTTGAGAACAAACAAAAAACTGTTAAAATATTAACAATAATTTTGAGTTCAAAAGAAGTAAGCTTCTCTTGAGCGGAGAAAAACAGTGAAAAAGGCTAAATTATACATTACAAAGTGGCAAGAAACATTAATTAAACAGCGTTGATTGATGCAAATGGGGTAAGAAATACGATGTTTCTGAAGGGAGGGCGTATCATTAAGTCCGGGGGTGCCAATTACAAATATTATCCAACCATAATTACCTCGCATTTTCGAGTGAAAAAACGGAAACGGAAACCGACCGGGAAACGAACGTTAATAAATACATAAACATGGAGAGCTTAGCGGACGGCGAAGCTCCTCACACGTTATTCATTATTCATTATAAATGCCGTAAATACCGCAAAATACTTCTGCTAGAAACTTGGACTGGCTATGCTAATGGCTCTCTATTACATATTACTGATATGAATCACCCGTATTACAAATCTCTTTTATTGGAGAACCCACATTTAAAATCATAATGGATTGATTTATTAAATAAGTTAACGAGAAATATTTTAAGTAATGAAAAATAGGATATAACCTGTTAAACAAATTTTATATGCGTGTACCTCGTTTGCTTTCCTCAAAATTATCAAGAAGAACCTAAGAGAAATTCAGGTTCAATTAATAAGGTTAACATTTGAATTTGTAGATTGCACCCCAAGAATAATACTGTCATAACTTAAAGAAACTAATTTATTCAGCAGAGCAGTTTAACTCACATCCACGCCATCAGTAATTTAACATTTATCCGCAAAAACAAAGACACAACTAAAAATTACACATTTTGTGAATTTCTTTAGAAATAACAATCTAATAATGATCTTTGTGCTATTTTGTATTTTTTTTTCAAATCGGGTTAAGGTCCCGTGGCTAGAGTCTCGGCTCAAAGGTTCGTGGTTTTAATCCTACTCTACCCCAACTTGATTTCCATTTTCTAATAGTGAGTTATTTGCAACTCGTTGAAAATGGCCCTCGAATTAAAATATTTGAGTATACATAAGAACGCAAATATTCATTTTTTCTAACAAAAAACAAAAATATTTTTTTTATGAGAAAAAAAAGTCAAATAACATTTGCTATTGTGTTAGTGGCTGTTGGTGAACCAAGTATATACAAACTTTATTGGATCTAGTAGGCATACTAGAATTTATTATTTTAAAACGTGCTCTCACTCACACATTAACGGGGGGTTATCATTTGAACGCACTGCAGAATATTCACAAAATAGTCTCTTTTGAGGAGGAAATTTCCAAAGCAGTTGCTCGGGTCGCACTGTAGTATGCTCGACTCCACGTATGTGGGTGGGTACTCAGTTACTCGGTAGCCGTCTGAGGAAGATACATTTGCTAGGCTATTTTAAAAGTCCCGCGATGTTCGTGACGGGCTGGAACACGAACCTATTCAAAACTGATTTGTGGAGCAGTTTCGAAGACAGCTGCTTGCGTGATGAATTTGTCTTTGGAACCGGCGCGGTAAAACCACTGTGCTTTTACATTTAAAGATTAATGTTGTTTCAATAAAATCAATCGAGTAACATGAAAAATAAATACATAGCCTAACTTTGACCACTTTGATTCACAATTGTTAAAGTGTTCAAACACTCTCCATTTAAGAACACCAAATAACATAAAAAAGTAAAGAGGAAACGCTGTCTGTCCTATTTTTAAATTTAATTTTTATATATTTTTTTTAAAATTTTATTTATTCAGAAAAACAGCAATACAAAAAAAACATAAACATTATAAAAGAAAGATAAAATAAAGCCAAATTAGTTATTCACATAAATACAATTATAAAAATCCTTTTCAGTTAGATATTAGTTCAATAAAAAAAAATAGTTAAAAGTATTTTTTTTTTTTTAAGAAAAATATTTTTTTTCTTTTCGTTTTTTATTTATGGTTTTAAAAGTGAGTTTACTGCAATTTAATATGTCTATGTTATTACAAAATACATTATAATTACGCGTTAAGCGAATCAGGGGAGAGTTCTGTGCATAGTTGGTGCGAACTGTAGGTACATGGAAAAGAGATAGATTCGTGTGACGGGTGCGGTTGCCAGGTACATTAAGGGTACATTATTTTAATACAAATGTTTTCAGGTATTTCTTGCCTAAATTATGGCACTAAAACAGTGATTCTTTTGACGCGCTTTATATATTTATTATTGTAATGTCACCATTATTTTGCTTTTTTAAATAAATTATTTCTAATGGGAGCTAGAACCACCCGAAAACCCAAAAAGCCCCCAGTTTTATCTGCCGTCTTCGAACGTATGGTATATAAATATATTAAATTATTTATTAGTACGGTATAGAAATATAATTTTGAAGAACAAAATAAATACTGACACAGATATTTTTTCTTAAACAACAAACAAACAAATCGGTTATGTTATGGGATGCGGAAAACGATACAACAAAACGTAGATTTTGTAGATTTTAGTTAGACAAAATCAGTCCGGCATGTAGTTGTCTTTTATTCTCAGTATTGGGGAGGCTTTTGCGAGAGAGTAACAAAAATACAATGTTCAAATATCCATTCATCAATATTGTCTAACACCGCTTACCCTCTTAAGGCATTTGCAAGGTGTGTGAATCGTCATTGGCTGGTTTAAGTAATAACACTACGTAAAAGTAATCACTCTATGTAAAATACATATTAAAATTTAATATTATATTAATAAAATTTATGTTTGAAGCACTAATTTTGTTGTTATTCATTATAAGAAAATATATAAAAAAACTTTGATTACAACGTTATTTTGTTTTAACTATTCAAATTGAAACACGTCTATTTTATAAACCATTATAATATTTGGTCTGAAAATCAAAGTAAACAAATAATGCTTTGATTTTAATTTCATTAAAAGAGGGTAAGTTATTCATTTAATATAAATTTAAATACACGTTAACACTCTTATTTTGATTATAGTTCATGTATTTTAAGGTTGCTATATTATTATTTATTGATGCATTATTACAACGTCAAACTTATGAATAAGCCATTCTGAATATAATGTAGTTTTGTTGAGAACTGTGTGGAATAGACACATTAATTATTAATTAACAAACAAGAAGCAAGAATAATAAAGTTAATTTACTTATTAATGTATTGTATCGGCATTCGTAACAGTAAAATGCAGTTATCACTAATTTAAAAACTTCATTTCGTTTTTACCCACATCAGGTGGTGCAGAGGCCACTGCATTCATACTTCAAATGCAGCGTATATTGATAATACGGAAGGAAAGGTTTTCCGTATTACGCTTCAGCTGGCAGTAAAATATTTAAGAGTAATATCACAATAAATAACAAAAATTTCAGATTGACTTTCATAGGAATTGAGCCCGAGACCTCAAGCTTGGCTGGCGAACGCGTCAATTACTGCAATATAATGTTTTTATTTTAGATAGTTGTATAAATCAAATTTGAAAACCATTTTAAACTATAACTAATAAGCAATATACATTCAAAAATAATTTCCCAAACAAAATATTTTTATAAAATCCAGACGCTTTCCGATGACACTGTATCTACCAATATGGATGTTTGTTTTTATTTAAAATCATCGCCATTCCACGAAACGACGCGATAGACCCATTATTTCTTTTGGATACTCATTACGCATTCATAACTTTTTTTTTTCCTCTTTTATAGTAGTAACTGCTCGATTATGGAATAATCTACTTACTAATGTCTGAGACGAAGCTTCTTTATTTACATTGAAATCATGTATGAAAAGTTACTTTCTGAATATTTAAGTTTTTTCCTTTTCCCTTTCTCCCTTTTTTCCCTCTTTATCCCCTCCTCTCTTCATAGTATAGTGTAGATATTTAGTCAATTTTATATTCTTAAAAAATATAAATATTTTGTTATATAATTAAATTATTAATAAACGAAAAAAATGTTCATTTACCAATGATTTTCTTCAATTGAACAGTTTGAGTAGGTCGGAAGAAATGCCTTAAGGCAATATGCCCGCATTAATGCAAATGTATGTAAACTGTTTATAGTTAAAGTACTTTAATTAATAAATTAAACATCTTTAGTTATTTGTGATACATATTGTTTTGAGTTGCCTGGATTCTTGTTTTGGGAAGTCGTTAAATTTCGTTACTACACTGAACATCACTAAACATGTATTCAGGCAATATTTTTTTTTAAAATTTAAATAATAACACTTTAGTATTCAAAATTTATATATTAATATTTAAATAAATTATAAGAAAGCAAATATTTCTTTATATATTTTAAAAGTATACATATTTTTTGCTATACTGAAAGCATTTTGAGTACCAACCGTCAACATAATATGTTGAATTTTTGCATATATGCCACATCTCAATATTATCCTCATTCCACTATTCTGAGCTTTCTGCATGACAATATATTGATTTTCAGTACTCGGAAGAGAATACTTAAACAATAGTTGAAAGAACTACACTACAAGGCGGACTTATCTCTACTCGACTGAATACCGCACGCAACTACACTGGCTCAGTATCAGGTAAAGAAGAAACCATCACATTCTATCCCGTATTTACAAGATTAAAATAATCACATGTTTATCTGAGAAACCTCTTCCAAGCTTTATCATAACGTAGGCTATGACATTAGTCTGGTTACGAGAGAATCCTTTTAATACCCATTCACTGCTTTAATTTTTTGCCTCCCCTTTACAGTAGTAGCTGCTTGATTATAAAATAATATTTCTTATTATTTTTGAAACGCCACCACGTTCTTCACATACCAATCCCGATTGACATGTCAATATCTGAATTTAAGTTTTTCCTTTCCCCTCCTTCTTTTCTTTCAACATTTACTCTTGCACTCTTAGTACTTAAGCTTAGATCTCTACCTTTTAGCCAAATTAATTGCCGTTTCTTTTATTAAGAAATGAATTAATCTAAATAGGAAAGAGCTCATTTATCGGATAGTTGCCTTATCCCGGGTACCCCAATATTAAACTGAAGACAACTCCGGAAACATATCGATCGGTAAAACATGGATCTTACCATTGGAAATTACGATGCGAAGATTGACAGCCGTCATCCGCTCGGTCGTGAAGTATGAAAATTTTTGCCTATTACCGACATAAAAATTTACTGCTTTGAAATCAACTAAAAAGCAACTTTATGCCATTATTTCAGCATAAAAAAGATAAATATTATAGTTTAATATTAAAATGCCCTTTTGTCAACCGATTTAAATGCAAAATTTATTAACAAACATGGAAAATAAACCTGGTTGTGTTTGTTAGAATTGGTTCCACATATACTAAAGATTTCTATTTGCGCATGCGAGCACTTGTTAAATAATGTGCTGAGAGACCGCCTGAAAGGAACTAAAACATTTACAAAGTTCCATCTTCCAGAGTCATACAGAGCGCAGAGTATTTTATACTAGTCCGCACTTAACAGCGCAGTCGAAAGGTTGTGTGTGGGCTTGTCGCAATTTTTTAAATGTTATTAATGAATAAACATCGAATCCATCTAATATTGCTACGATCAAAACAACAAACCACTAGCAAAATATTTTTTGTAATTATTTAAAAGATTAGTTAACTTAAAGCTGATTTTGTTATATAAAAAAATAAAAATACTGATTGTTGAGAGGTATTTTTTTTAGGGAAGCATTGGTTCCATCCAACATTTGGCATTTGTGCGGATGTTGGGCCACCGGGAGCTAACAATAGCTTGTTACTTGACCTAATGTCTGCACAGTAGTTAAATGTGTTAGCTGTACTAATAATATAATGTTAATTTTTTTTTCTCCTCTTTTTTTTTTCTCTTACAGTTATAAATATATGTATATATAACTGTGTGGATTTAAATATGAATATGTAATATTTTATATGTATTTTGTGTATATTTTTTAGACACTATAAGTAAAATATATTAAATCATGTAAATAAATGCCTCGACACGGGTTGTGCCCAGTGAGGTATTCATATTTGAAAAAAAGTTTTTTGTAAAACGTGAAATAAAAAAAAAAAAAAATATATATATATATATAGACGGACCATGCATAGTACATCATTTTCGATGTAACGTTTTGTTAATAGGTTTATAGATAGTTTGTAAATATATTCTTTATTGGCATTAGCAATTAAAAAATGTATAATTTTTGTGAATTTTCGATTTGATTTGAAGAGTTACCCACAAAGTTATATTTTATTTAAATTCAGAGAAAAGTATTTCCATTTTTTATGATCTATCTATTGGGAGGTTGCAAAAATTTAACAGGCACTTTAATACAATTGTTTTAATGAAATGCAATCAGAGCAGTATGAATATTCATTGGCTCCAATCTAATATGGCTACAATCGAAGGGGAAAATCGGAAATCATTTGAATACCTCTGAATATTGATGATTAAAAGCTTAATTCAGAAATATTAAAAACATCTACCGTCTGAAACACAGTGAAAAGTACCGTGAATATTTTATGTTGCAATATCTACTAATTTTATTTTTATGAATACAAATGAGTAGAAAGTAATAATTAGGTTTCTTGGTTTACTTCAAATTAAATACTTTTCTCTTTCGGCCAATTTGTCAATATATTCTCCCAATATTGCACGGTATCGATAAACCAACTTCAAATAACATAAACGTGTGATTAGTTCTAAGTCTAGAGTACAATATTAATGACGCAATTGCAGTGTTCGTAATTACACAGGCCAGAAAACCTTTATTATATCGTCGCAAACAATAACGTTTCATTATTATAATTAATAATCAGTTAATTACAATAGAAGTTAGGTCATTCTAGAAGAAAAGTAGAGAGGTAAATGACGATGTGTGTTTTTTTTATGTTTGGAATAAAATATTTTAAAAAATTGTGTTTTGGTTTGTGTTTGTTTTTGAAAAAAAAGTTTTTTAATGGCATTTGTTAGTTTTATTATAATAAAATAAAAACGGTTATATATATCTAGTTGTAAAATGACTATAATAAAAGAACTTTATACTTGAAGGGAAAAAAAAGAAGGTCAATGTAATAATTAATTTTTTGAAAACTGTGATAGTGAATGACGAAGTTCAGTGCTTTTTTTTGCTTAAAAAGGTTCTTACTCTTAAAATATCTATATATATATATATATATATATATATATATATATATATACCTTGTCTGACAAAGTTTTTAGATATTTCTCCAAGTTATTATTTTTTATTTTGAGATCTTTGTATGAAAAAATAATATCACCACTTACCTTAAAATAATATTTGTGTGAACATTTTTTTTCTGCTTACCTGAAACAAAAAATACATATTTTTAAAATAAAAACATTTTTTAATATGCGTAGGTATTTTACAATATCACGTCGCCCTCTCAAAATTTACAAATTATCTAATACACGAAATCTACAATTATAATAATAAATACAGTATGATAAATAAATACACACAACTACAATTATGAGAAGAAACGGGCGTAGACATTTTGAATATCAGTAAATGTGGTCTTTGTCGCGACAATTTAGAAAGATCAGAAATAAGTAATGTCATCAACCAAAAACTTCCCTAAATAAAAAATCTATTAAATTTACCTATAACGATTCATATTATTTTCTTTATTTTATACTTCTGCTTGTTTTTTTCTATATTCTATAATAGGTTACTGTAAGTTCTGATGAAATCCAGAAACTGGTCGACGCAAAATTAAAAAAAAAGTTGTTTATACAAATTGATAAAAAAATAGTATTGAAAATGTATAGTTGAAAACACGTAATTTGGCGTTGAAATAATATTCACAGCATTGGAGGATCGAGGAGGGCGCACGAAAACTACTCTATCACACCAAAATAATGTTATTACCAGGATGACAGGAGTAGCGACAGGTAATACGAGTGCATACTGCTGTCTGCTCTCGGCAAGGCTACAAAGTCGGATTGATTACAGCAGTAAAAGGCCGATAGAATCAACTCTGTCCATTACGGAGTCAAAAATCACGCTGAATGGTTTTCGGTGTTCGTTGCATTCGGGGGTAGCGACGTCACCCCCGCCGTACGCCACCCGACTAGTCACGGACCGTAAATGTATTTCAATTTATTTAAATAACGCGTCAGATTGGCGCTGCCCGAGTCGATGGGATGAATTTCAAATTGCAAACGCCATTACAAAACATTCCGTTTTCATTTCGAGCGGTGAAACTAAATCACGCCGGGAAAATTGTTCACTAGGTAGGCAGGTAAAAATACGGTGATTTATTGTTCTTCATTCGCGCGCTTAGAAGATTGATAGGCATTTAATTATAACATTTTCCGTTCATTTGAATAACAGCGGCCGTATCGTTTTAACATCACGGGAGTTAAGCTCTTATTTTCGCCCATCTGCAAACCTACAACTGCGAACATCGCAATCAGTCACAAATTAACGAAATTGATTTTCATCTGGTTTTAAAAACAACCCCTTCGTTGATACTGTGGATGGTTTTTGAAATAATCTATTTCATTCAAACTGTTTATCGACTTCTTCTTTTTGTGACGTATCAGGTCCCCTCGACGTTGGCGATTCGTCAGTAGGCATTCCGGTCCTGTGTCAACTGGAACAGCGCTTCAATCCCGCGCACACGGATGTTTCTCAGCCAGGACATCTGTCGCCTTCCAACTCCACGCTTTCCCTCGATCTTCCCCATAATGATTAGCTGTAGAAGCGCATACTTGCTTCCACGCATGATATGGCCCAGATGTTCTCTGTTTTATTGAGGACAGTCGTTCTTTTTTGGCACTGGCTCGTCTTAGCACCTCCACGATGGTTACTAAATCTGTCCACAAGATTCTTAGCATTTTTGGTGAAGCCATAATTTAAAAGCTTAAAATTCGTTCATAGTGTTCCTTTTGAGAGGTTATGTTTCAACCCCGTAGAGCAGTATTGACCACACATAGCACTTGACCATCCTCTGTCTCAGTTTTAAACTAAGACTACACTGCAGAATAACGAGTTCATGCAATTGAATTCTGATCATGCTATTTCTATTCTGCATCTTATTTCCCTATCTGGGTCCAGATCAGAAATGATTTTACCACCAAGGTATTTGATGTTAGTCGTTCTTTTGATTTTTTGGCCATTCAGTCGCAGTATAGCATTTTTATGAGGTTTCGGCTAAACACAATAATTTTTGTTTTAACTTCATTGATGCTTAGCCCAGTACTCTACCAGCTTCGTCAATTTTACTACGGAGTTCCTGAAGGACACATGCGTTGTCAGCCAGGATAATGGTATCTTCAGCATATTTGATGTTATTGATAATTTTGTCGTTATTTTTTTTCTTTTGCTGACATCAGAGAGAGCATTCTTCATAAGTTAAATAGTAAGAGCGATAATGTGCAGTTTTGTCTCACTCCACGCTTAATTGCAATATTTCTTGTGACATTGTGACCTAATATTACCACAGCTGTCTGCTGCCTGCTGCCAGTAAAGATTCTTAATGAAGTTACCATCCTTGTCATCTGGTTGGAACTACTGTAATCGTTTTTAGGAATGCTGAGTGCTTTACTCTAACGAATGCCTTCTCGTTGTCAATAAAACAATAAAAACCTATTTTTGCTGATGTCGACATTTTTGTAGAAGAGCATTCATTCCAAATAGTGCTTCACGTGTACCAAATACCTTCCTAAATCCAAACTACGCATTCTCCAAATCCTGCTTACATTTGCCTTTTATTCGAGCATGGATAACTTTAAGGAGTATTTTGAGTATACGCCTCATAAGACTAATGAGTCGACAATCACTACATTTTTGGAGTGCTGTTTTTAGGTAGGGTGATAAATATTGACTGGAACCATTGTGATTTATTAAAAAGTTTAATGACTCGATCAAGGTTTTTTTTCTGGATAAGTTTTATTTTTCTATAAGGATTTCATCAGGTTCACTCGCTTTATTATTTTTTGATATGGCTATAGCATGGAGAAATTCGGACTTAAGAATAGTAGGACCCTGGTTTAGGATTGTCAAAATTAAATTTTGTCTATTGTTTGCAAACAGGTCTTTTATAATGATTCCCATGTACCTGTCAGTTCATCCTCATCCAGTATCAATTTATCATCGTCATTTACTAAGCTTCATCATTGAATGGATTCAATAACATCATATCGTTTGATTTTTTTACATATTCATCAACACACGCACATGCACGATATTTACCGGTCGATAAGTATTTTTATGAGCCTTCTTGTTGTAAAATTGAAAAACTAATATTGTGTTAATTTATTAAATTAAGTACACTGTTTCTGTATCCGGGTGGATAAAAAATAAAGTTCTGCGTGGGAAATAGAATCAGAACTCCAGACGGGTACTCTCAAGTAAAAATCCTGAAAAAGAAAATGGCTCGGTTCGATTCCCGCGAGGGTCGACTATAATAATTTGGTTGAAAAGTGTTTTAACGCTGCAATATTTCTTCGAACCTGTACTGACACTTGAAACGTGCGACTGATCACCTTTACTTCCGTGAAACAAAAACGATCCAGCTACACTGCAATTGGAGTACTAATGCGGTGCCCCATGCACCACTTGGTGCGGATGATGATGATACTAATGATAATGATAAACAATATTGAACGTGCAGGATAACTACCGGTTAGTAAATATTAATTAAAAATATATTATTTGCTTCGTTGTAAAATTAAAAATGAAGAAATCTGGAAATTCAATTAATGAAAATATTCACAAACACACAAACAGAATTAATTAATGTAAATAATAAAACCATTTTATTTGTACTTTTTTGATAAATATAACCGTTGGGGTTACACAAAATATATCTTCACAGTTCGCAGTGACGTAATGAGCTTGCATAGCACTGATCCCAACAACTAAGAATACGTGTTAAACAATCGCTTTTTTTAAATAAATTTTAAAAAATGCCACATAAATAAAAATATTTGGTTAATTTATAAAAATAATATCTATTAAAATGTATATATACTTGATAATAATTTTAATTTTCTAATTATATCGTATTTACTCATGCCCCGGTTGAAATAATTTAAAGAAAACAAAGTTGTTTACTTCGCAATTTCTTTAATGTTTTTTTTTCTTTGTACGGAATTAAGGCGGTTCAAAGAAATATTTTGATGTGTGTGTAAACGTTTTGTATAAAGATCGAATTAAGTGAAAGAATTTCATTCTGTTTTGCTATAAAATAGCGTTTGAATAAAATGTAATGAGGGATTATGCACATCAAAGATACCTTTACAAATAAATTATGAATTACGACTTATATGGTGTTCCTAAACTCTTAGGAAGATTTATTAATATATTTAAATTTAATGGCTTTAAAAAAAAACTTAAATGCAAGATACAAAAATAGCATAAAAGTAAAAAAAGCAAAGCGTTGTGGTAAAGTCAAATACTTAAACGAATACATAGTTTCCTACTTGTATACTATAAGCAATACTTGTTCTAAGGAACAGATGTATTTCGGTTAGAAATAAAATATCGTTTGCTAGTAGAAAACACATATAATAATAAAAATTAAATACTTCTAGATACAAATTATTAATTAAATTGGCACATAAGTTACGCTTCATTGGGGTTTTCTTCAGGTTCAGGTCTTTAAAGAGTCTGGCTACTGAGCGGAGAGCGAGCGTTCTCATATTGCTAAATCTCCCCATTCAAGCCCAGATCCTTTAAGTATCGGGCTATTAAGATATTTTGGTAGGTTTAATTAAACACGTAAGGTTACCATATTATTTTAATGGATCAAATTGTGATTTCTTCGTTTGTTTAATAAATGTCATCTTTTCAACATGTTCTATATTTTTTGTACCGATGCGTAGTGCGTCGAATTTTTAAATTAAAGATGTAATACAATAAAAAAGCAATATTAATGAAATCCGCTTTGCATGTATTTGCACCGCGGTAAATTAAAATAAAGGTTATTCGGGATCCCAGAGATCATGATATTTAATACTGCAGCTAATGACACGGCCACGTGCCGGCGTATAAATCACTGCAGCTCGCGGAATTTATTAATGTCGGGATAATGAAGCCAATAGAATTTACGTTCATACAACGGCCACCGGGCATTCATTTTAATTTCCCCAATGAAAGCAATTACTGCAATTAGATTCAATGCAACAAATGCATTTATCTACGCTCGAGGTACAAATTGTAATTTTCAAACCGTTGCGCATTGATTCTGATAACCCAGTTCCGAGGCAGATTCAAGATTAATATGCTTCCTGCATTTTTATCTAAGCTCTGATTTTAATTGATAATCTACCCTTTAAGAGCGAATACAAAATATCTTGATTTATTGACCTAGTTGACTGTTTTATAAAAACAATATTAACTTTCTTATTTAAGTTATGTTTGTAAATGTTTTAATTTTAAATTATAGAAATATAATAACACGTACATAATCATCTTAGATTTGTCATAAAAAGAAACAAAAAAAATATTCCCTAGTTTTTGTACGTTCAATAGACCACTTTTAGAAAATTAAGTTATAAATTTCAATATGTTTATTATCTTATTACGCGTTCATGTAGCTAAATAATGATTTTTTTTTCTGTTTTTAAATAGTATTTTCATCATTTTTTTACTGCTAATATCCACTTACTGATTTTACTTATTTGACTTTAAAAACAAATAAAATGTCTTTGTAATGTAAAAATGGTATATTGAACATATAAAAAGTAGTGCAGCAAAATATAGCAAAACCCGTTGTTATATTTTTCTTTTCTTTCTCTTTTCTCAAAAACAAAACATCTAAAAAAATTATTTTAAAACATTGATATGGTCATTTTTTGGATCGAACTATTTTTTCAACAATATAATGGTACATTCGAGAGAAGTCTTTCTTTAACATTTTGCATTAAATTTATAGAAAAATAATACGCTACTCTTGATTTAAGCATAAATGTTTGAAAGAGAATATTACCCTTTTACTAAGCAAAGGAGCGAATTTAAAATACGAGTTCTTCTCGAATCGAAAACGTATCATAGTATTATTTTCAGTATTTCTTTTTTCGTATTAATATCCATAAAATGTAGACAGAATAATAAAATTGTATATCATGAAAATAAATCAGGACTATTCTAGAAACGACTTTTTTTTCTTACATAAATTTTCGATCACAAAAATAAGTAAATATTTTTACAAAATGAAGGGTTGCAATGAATATTAATAATACGTAAGCAATCGAATTTCCTTGATATATATTAGGAGGGCGGATTTTTAAAGCTTAATAATTTAACCTTATTTACGGTTGGAAAAGCCGTTACAAAATTTGCAGCACACACAAATAACGCAGAAAAAACATCTCTATAATATTTTACGATACGGCGAATGTCAACGAAAATATTAACAAAACGGAAATCCGCTCTGGCAACGGAATAAACAAACGTGGAATCAGAAACAAATTTCACCACACAATGCGAACCTTCATTTATTATTTGTGTAGTTTTAGTAGTATTTCTATGCCAAAGTACCATGAACCGGTACCGTTGGTCAGTTTGTTGAAGATTAAATTTAAAATATTAATAAACTAACAGAAGGGACTTTTTTAAAATACAAAAAACTGTGTTATTTCAAACTAAACTTAAAGATCTGTCATGTTAATTTGTGCACTTATCTTCTTCTTCTTCTGCAGCCTTATTCTCTTCACTGCTGGATAAAGGCCTCTTCCAAACGTCTCCATTTCTACCTATCACCCGCTTTCATCATTCACGTTTTACCGGCAATAGAGGCAATGTCGTCGACCCATATTTTCTTGCACTTATGTTTATCACTTATGTATATCATTATTATTTTTCCAATTAATATGTTTTTTGTAATGTAACATTACTTTTGATATGAATAATAATTTAACCTAAGAATAATTCGGACAAAATGTTTCTCATATATTTTCGGTGATGTTAACCTCACGGTTGGATTTTTTCTTCCGCGCTTCTGCTTGCTCCCCGCAGGGCTTTCTGATTATCACGTACACAGTGCCCTTCTCGACAGTTTTGGACCTACTCTAGAGCCGTGATCCGTCAATTTTGCGATAGTGTGTCATCCGCTAGTAACTGGTTCGTATCCAGTAGATTTAGAATGCATTTTTGTAAAATAATAGTCAGTCTGATTAGTTCTAGATTTCATGGTTTGATAAAACTAGTAAAATAATCGGAGATATTTTGTAAAAGTTGCCTCGCTTAATTTGGTTATGTATTGATAACTGCGCCACAAAAGGAAAAGACCATTTAGGTGAGTGAGTTAGAAAATTTTAAAACTTTTTGAAGATTTCAAACAATGATACACTATAGTGTAAGACTATTTTTTAAACAAGAGAGTCAGTTATTCATTCATACTACACCAAATGCAGTAAAAAAAGACTTAATCATTAAATAAGTTGTGTGTGTAATTACGCTATTTCTTCCGACAAGAGTCTAATTCAATCATCACTATGCAGTGTACTTCTAAACATTCTATCAACTTAAAAAGCTATCCAACACGCATCGAGTTATTTCCCTTGAACAGTTAATAATAAAAATGATAATAATCTTTTATTAAACCAGTAGCAGTGTAAAAATTTGTAATATATGCAAAATATCATAACTTTAAGCTAATTATTGCATAGGTCATTTTACTTAAATCAATGTTCAAATTTGGTAATTTAAAATAAGATTTTATTAATAAAGTTCTTTGTTAATAACAAAAACAATTCATCTGGGTAGATGTCAATTGTGTATAACAATCATATGATATTTATTGTCGATAAATGATCACATTGCTCTCTTACTACTTGTTATTCTAAATTTCACTCATTAATGGAATCTTTACGGCTTTGTCGATATATTTGTATATCAAAAAATTCTGTTTCTGATTGGTGTTTCATTTGATGTTCCGAGAAAGTCTTGCAATTTAACTTATCATCAAACATTGTAAATCTCATTGACGATATCATCAGCGCTAGTGATACCTTACACACTCTCCTGGGACTAAAGGATCCTGCTTGTCGAATTGAGTTTGGGCTAATTATAACCTTTTGGTTGAATGCGGAGGTAGGGATGGATTTAAAACTTGAATTAGTATATAATTAAAAGTTTTTATAGTGCCCCACATTCAAGATTTAATAAGCTGTCCCCCTAAACAGGAGGTCTCAACAAGAGTTATAAGGATGTGTAGCATCCTTTCAATTTGCAGTTGGTTTTTAACCATATTTTTTTCACGTATTTTTGATCTTCGTGTCAACATATATTCATTAATCAACAGAAGTTTTTTTTTTTTTTTTTTTCAAATAATGTCAGCCAAAATCCAAATCCAGATTTCATATTAAATTATTACATACCGCTAACCCAAAGCAACATTGTGTATCTCTGAAGAACGTTTTTTGAGATAATCGGACTTTGAGGTGTGGAAAGGGTCTAACTAAATAAAATTATCTAAAATAAATTATGAATACTTTGTTTTCATATAGGTGAACAATTCAACTTCATTTTTCATTATTTGAAAACATTAATTTATTTAACTTGTTAACATATCTTCGTGTGTATCTTACTGTTGCATTGGGTAAGCGATATTTCCTTAAAACGCATTTGGAGAAACACTTTCAGCTTTATTTACAGAATAATTACCCCTCCACCGCGCACATAAATACTTAAATTTCACAGCATTAAGCAGTGTAAACTTCTTGAAAACCATACCTGTCTGATGATGTTGCAAGAGCGATGAAACCGGTTATTGGTCCAAACTATATGATTTAAAGTGTCGACCTGTCATTTAATAAAATTGTATTTTATCAATGACAATGAGCTTTTACCAACGAATTTCATTTCATTGTAAGAAAGTTTAAAAAAAAGGCGAATTTATTCAATATTTTGTAAATAAAACATGAATTTACAGTTTATTCGAGTTATTTGAACCCAAAAAATTACGATTGGTAGTGAAACGCGCTCTTCACTATACCACGATAGGTCAGCAGTCAACAGTAGTATAAATTGAAATTTTATTTATTTATTTAATGCACAAAATACACAAATTTACATAGACACAACTATAAGTTTTTTATGTCCCGACTTGTTAGAAAAATCCGTGTTAAGTCGGGAATCTTCGATATACAAATCAAAAATATTTATTTACATACTAAAACAATATACAGATAATCCAAAAAATATGCAAAATAATCAAAACAACATGCAAAATAAACAAAACAATATACAAAATAATAAAAGAAAAATTTAATAGTAAAAATTAATACATGTCGAAAAATGTAATGTAGAAACGTTATATAATAATACATATGACAGTGATGTCATACACATATACGATATACGTATATGGATAATAATAAAAACAGCAGCGATGTTATATATTTATTCCCGAAGCAATTTCATACAGTGGTCTCTACCCCTCGATACAATCCAATTATGGATCTTCATCTTAAATATAGACGTTGTTTTGGAGAACTCAATATGTTCATCCAAGACGTTGAACACTCTTAGAGCTATTTTTGAAAAGTGTCTCCGAGCAAACATCATACGCGTTCTCGGTATTCAGAAGTTTAGGTTACGCAAAAACCCCGTACGAACTACTTCGAGGATACACTGGCTACGTTTTTCACTAAATGTGTAGAGTACAAAATCTGTCAGATTATATACCCATATGTTGCTTTACTACTCAGGTCTGGAAAATCTAAAGGAACTATGTGTTCCAGATGCACTACTTGACAGATGTCTAACGCTTAGATTACTTAAGTCACGGCAATTTAATGAGTCATCACACCAGTACTCAACCAGTGCACTAAATTCGATGAACTCGCATTAGCGGTTTCAAGCTCTACGGCATGGAAAGCTCTCCCAGCAGAGGAGCAAAACTGCACGAACAAAGTGAAGTTTCAGAAAAAAATTACAACCCATCTGTTTATGATTATTTGAATAAATTTAAGTCGATATTAAAGTCACTTTATAAAGACTCTTTGAGGTATTATATTACAAAAATTGCGGTTCTTTATAATAACAGTAATTATAATAATAAAAATATTATGAAAATGATCTCGGTATAGACAATCGTACTAGTTATAAATTTAAAATTGCCTTGGTTTACATTTGATTAAAAAAATTTATTAAATGAGTGGGCAAACATAATCTGGAAGAGTCGTGTTAGAGCATGGTGGTTAAATCATAGCCGCGGGTGAGATTCACACCGCGCTATATCACCCTTCCGAGAAAATACTATCAGGGGAGCATGGCGACGAAAAACACAATTTTATCAAAATAATTTTAATTGTGTAAAGTAAAAATGTTGGCGTTCGAAAACAATATAACCAAGTATTATATATTAAACGATTGAGTTTTCTACTGTTTATTCTTAATGAACCTAAATTTTAATTAAAGAAATAAAAATACCACTTTTACCAGAGACCGAATTTCGTCGTGACTGATATCATCAAACAGGTAGAAGACTAAACAAATAACAAAAGAACATGAAATTAAAATACATTTAAAATTATAAAATTAGATTCAATTACATATTTTGCATATTTTTTTATTATACATTAAAATTATTTTTATTTAAAAACTTTTATTGCCATAATTATATAAAATCATGATTTACAACCCCTGCATAAGCTTGTATACAACACAAAAGATTGTTTAGCCTTCCACCAGTCTGGCGATGTCGGTCACGACGAAACCTGGTCACTGGTAATAATTTTAAATAAAAGTGGAATAAAACCATCAACGTTTTTTTATTACTAAATATTATATGTTAGTTATTTTTTTTTTTTTAATGATAAGAAATTCTTAAAAATAGAAATATTATATAATAATACATTTATGTTTACATACATTTCCTCATAATATTTCAATCATGTTTTAAAATTAAAATGAACAGCAAGCTGTTATAATATTATTGATATTTTTTCGACAACAATTATCTAAATTTACAAAACTATAAGGCTTCATTAATTATCTCACAATACATACTTGTATGTCAAAAAATACTTACTTTGTTATATTTTCCCCGAAATTCAAATATAAATACCTAAATTCCCCATTACCTATTAAACACTTAGCCTCACCCTTAACCATCGGTTTTTACCTCAATTATGATTAATGTACATGCCATAGTTCATAAGATTATTTTTATTTTCTACTTAAGTACCTTGAATTATATAACTATATAAGGACATTCAATCCAAATAATCTTCACATTCGTTTGAAAATGCACTAATAAGGCGAAACAATTGTCACGAAGTTTTTATTTTTATATGTTTATATTTGTAAAAATAAAATAAAGTGTTCAGTAGACTCAAATCAGTGTTTGATTTCTAATTATGAGTTTAAATATGGAGTTCTACAAAATAAACACCAAATCAATAAATCAAGAAGCTATGTGCTTAAAAAAATATCGATATCATGGAATTATTACCACAATAATTACAATTATTATTATTAAATAATTATAACCTAAGTATGAACGATGCAATGTTGATTCATTTGCATTGAAAATATTAAAAAATATTATTAATAAATAATATCTTAAGTAATATTATTATTAAGAATATTATTGAAAATGTATGTACAATATTTTCTTCATAAAATTATCAAAACAGCATTGTTCTTTTTATGCTCCTAATGCTGCATAGGGAACTACCTCAGCGTATCGTTCACCAAACGCAGCGTATCTTGATCATTTTTTGTTACATGAAGGTAAGATTATCAATCTTACGCTTCAGGTACCAGATCAGGGACTATGAAATATTCCAGTTTAAAAACATCCATTCAAATAAATATTTTACTAACGAATTGAACCCAAGACCTCTTGAATGGTAGGCAAACGCGCTGATCAATTACAGCATGAGGCCGATACGTTGATATTTTGTTTTTCATAAAATTGAAACAAATACGCGAGTATTACCAATGAATCAAAGGTAAAAACATATTTAATAAAACACATATTCTGAAACAGGCAGAAGACTTTTTTACTTTATCCTCATTTTAAAACATATTGTTTTAAGTATTTAATAATGGGAGGGTTTGAACTGTCAGTAAGGTCGCAGTGAGTCACATCTTGCTGGAAGGTATAATTCTATAAAATGCTGTGAACGCCTATTTGCATTCAACCGGCAACACTACTGACTAGTCCAACTCGTTAGCGTCCACGTCGCGAACCCTGGACTATTGGATTACACTTATAACGGAGTGATCACGGCAGATAACGAGAAGATGACAGGCGAGTTTCTGGGGCCTCCGAACCAGGACCAATTAGCTACGGGATGGTAACCCCGACATACAAATCCACCAGAGAAGGCAACGGGAAACCACTCTGGTCACCTTTTTACTAGGAATCACTTCGGCGCGCGAGTATGTCAACAAGACGTGGACTTATGCTGTAACTACTAAGTTTCGTAAACTCATTATTATCGTATGAGAGAGGAATAAGAGCGAAATATGGTTTTGATTGTGTTAGAATGAGATGGATATATGACGAACGAACGAACTTTCGAAACGAAATTGTGTCAGAATAAACCTGCATTCGTAATGGCTGTTAAATATAGCGAGAATATAAAGTGCTTTCGCTGTAGTGACTGTCAGCATCGCAAGGACCAAACAAAGCACCAAAAAAAGAAGAATTTAATCATTATTTTTTCATGTCGAGTGAAGTAATTTTTAATCATTCCTCGGGTTCATTGATAGAGTCGAATTAAATTTAATAAAACCCATGTACAAATTTACATATTTGTAAAAAAGCTGAGATTGTATTTAAACAAGGAGCGTGACACGACACGAGAGTGGGCCTTATCGAGCAACATGTAGATATGGCCCAAGAGTACCTCCATGAAACATGCACGTCGAGCAACAATAACTTCCTTGCGACTCGCAAAAAACTAGGGACATTTTAGTAACTGTGCCTAGTGGTCCCGTTATCCCGCCCTAAGTAACATTCGCAAACCATATATAAATAACTCTTGTAAAACGAATAACCGTTTGTTCTCAAATAAGGCACGTGAATGTTAACACGGCCCTCCCCCGTCAGGAGCTCCCCGCTTACCCCCACCGCCGGTGACAGAGTTCCGGATAGTGACATATTTACTGCCACCCCCGCTAATGCACACGGTGTCTGAAAACTGGTTCAACCATATTTTAGACTATTTTGGAATCCAGGTTATCAAAAGTTATCATAAATCATAAAGGTTTATTCTTCTTTTGTCGGTGGCTGATGGCAAATCCAATATCCTATTCTGACAATATACACATCTTTTTCGTTTCTTAGTACGTTTTCTTTTGACAGAACTGCGCATTTTTATACTCGTCCTTGTATAACATGTTAGTAACTTGTTCAAGGATTAAAAAAAATGGTTAATGTTTTGATTTATTTATTTGACACATTATATACATATATAATATATAAACATATAAGGGCGGGCATATTGCCTTAAGGCAATTTCTTCCTACCTACCCAAACTGTTCAGTTTGAGAAAATTTGAAATACATGGACATATTGAATTTTACAATTTTATACAAAAATTAAAAACAAAGATTAACAAAATAAAAATAAATGATAAAAAAAATTACACCATACTATGAAGAGAGAAGAGGGGATGAGAATGAAAGAAAGGGGATAAAGGAACAATTTAAATATTAAGATAGTGACATTTATATGGTTTATTAATGACAATCAATTTTGTAATAATGATAACCAAAGCGATGTTCCAGATTGCAGACGACCGCTGTTGTGGCGTCTGGTAGGCAAAATGATTTTGTAAATTCTCCAATTGTCAGACTGCACTGGCTCGGAAATGAGTATGGAAAAATTTATATGTTTCGTATTTAATAACAATTGTAAGTTTTTGGATTTAAATTTCTCACGGCGATAAAGTCAATATAACTTACATTATTTGAATGCTGTAAAAAATACTTTCCATTTTTGTACATTTAAATAATATCTACTGTGAACTTAATTTTTTGCCAAAAACTGTCACAGTTTTTCATACATAATTTATTTAGTACCCACTTACTTTTATGCAGAATTTTTTCGTTATTTATTTATATATATTTAAGTCTAATATATACTTTTGTGTCTTTCTACTTTCTTTTATTAAAATTGTCTTTGTATACATATGTCCATAAAAATATCCGTTGGGCGTATATTTAAATAAAATTATATCTATGAAGCACAATTTAATTCATAAAAAAAAAAAGTAAAATAATTTAACTGTCATTTATAAGATAAGTACCTTCAAAACTAAGGCCATTTTCAGAAGAAGCGTACAATTGTGGGCTTTATCTCAGAGAAGAGTCCATTGCGGGAGACTGTTGCTCTTATATACATATGATACTATTAAGCGTATTGTCCAGATGTTAGTTGAAATGTATGTTTATGTACAATTTGTTTTTGTATTCTTTAATAATATACATGCTTTCACTTTCTGGTTTGTTAGATTCTAACTCAATGTAGGGCTTTTGGGCTCATTGAGTTAGGGATACGTTATTATTTTTTAGTAATTTTGAATGATTAAAAAAATTGAACAAATAAAAACAGGGATGAAAAACATTTTAGAGGAGGGAATATAGAAGTCTAGGCATTTACAGGGCTTAAGACCTGTCATTGTCTGGTTTAAGTAGCCAATTTACACACTTTGAACATTTATATTTCATCGATTCTTCCACTTGTTGATTTGGACAAGTGTTACCCAGTTTGTAAAGCGGCTATTTAAACCAGCCGACGTATATATTTGAGCAATTTATATGGCGCCATTTTTGTGAAAATCATCTCAAAGGTGCTGTATAGCAAATAAATATCCCAGCACGTCTTGCAGCTACAGAGCGCACAGATGTATGGAATTCTAGTTCCTCGTTTACAATTAATATCAATTCAAATTAAAACAGACAGGAGCTTAATTACAGGGCGTCTTGCAGTTACAGAGTGCATGGACGTTAAGAAATCTAGCGCCTATTTACACATTATAAAAATTGACAAAGAAATTTATTGTATTAATGAAATTAACAAAAAACAAAAATAAATAATAATAATAATAAATAGTAGTACGATGACAACACGTCTTGCAGTAACTAAGCGCATTGAGAATTAGAATTCTAGACTCCATTTACAAAATTTAAGTATTTTATAGTTGATAATATTTATAAATGGAAGCTAGATTACCAATCGTCTCGCTGCTACAAAGTGCATGGACGAGTAGAATTCAAGCAATTTAAAATTATATCAATAAATTTACAAAAAATAACGTAAGCAAAGAGCATAAGTGTAAATTTGTCACGTGTTCGGATCAAGAAGTCCGCAATAAAAAAAAACTAAATAAATAAAGCAGTGTTTCAAAATTATGGTTTAATTTTTTTTTAAAAAGATAGATGTCGGAAGAGTAAGAGCCAATGACAGGTCATAAGTCCTGTAAATGCCTAGACTTCCATATTGCTTTATCTAAAATGTTCTCTTTCCCAGTTATAATTTGTTTATCTAAATAATTTATCCAAGGGGGTTAAATCTAGTCTTTGTCTACAAAAATTTGGACAAACTCAAAATATTGTAAAAAAAAAAATGTTTGCTATACCACGAAACTCTTACAGGGTGTATGTAATAAAAAAATAAGAAAAAATATCAAATGGTTTTCTTCCACACAAACTAGTTATCACCATCAAGCTCTTATCCATATCTGATGTTGCAAACGGCCCTGCTTTTATTAAGTGGATTCAGCTTATCTCGATCGTCTGCAAGTTATCAGCCTTACGCCCCAGGTACCAGTCTAGGGATACTGCAGTGTAAAATCACCTCACAAACATATATTTCATGCCAGCCTCACGAGAATTGACTCCAAGACCTCAAGCGTAATTGGCGAACAGGCTAGCCATTTTTTTTTACGGATTTTTATCCCCTCTTTTTTTTGTCGGTAGTCATCGAGTTGAAAACACTTGTCCAGGAGTCTTGTTATCTTTCACACATAAAACTTTTTTGTTAATTCACCAAGACAGATATATTTTCTTATATATTCAAAGAAAAGAGCATATTCTTATATTTAGCGTATTTTTTTAAACAACCACGGTGATCTCGATATTTCGCATTTTCTCTACTAACAATATAAATTAGAATAAATAATATTAAAATGAATAAATAACTATATTTTACAAACCATGTGCCACTAAAATAATTCCGTCATTTCCACAAAACAAACTTTTTTTTTTGCGAATATAAAGTAACCTCACAAATACAAAAAACAAAACAAAAGTTTTTTTCTTAATCAATTGTTAAATCCAAATAAATAAAAATATTTTACAAAAAAAACAATTTTATTTGCAAAGGTAGGTATAATAAATATTATAAAGAATTTGATAAGGTGGTAATATGTTTGCATACCTTGTACAACCGACATAATCAAAATAACAACAAAACTTTTTCCGATAATTAAATATCATTAAAAGCATACCACCAAACTGATTTTATTTTATCATAAAAAGCTCACTCATAAAAAGAATATTCATTTCTGCCACTTTGAATGAGAAAGGTCTTAACTTTACTACCTACTCATCTGAGTAATTTATTACGGGGCTATTACGTTTCGCTTCTGGGCCTTCTCCGTGTTGCCGATTGTCAAAACGCCGGGTCGCGCCGTGAATATTGCTTGTACCGTTCAACCGTTTTTGTTTGTAATTGTTAATCGAATAAAATTTTATTTAAAAAAAAGGGATGAAAAATACTTCACTATTTTAATACTACGAAATATGTATGATTATGATAGTATGTCGAGCAGAACAACATATATATAAAACTCCTAAGCTCTCTGTGCACATCAGACTGAATACACTGGGGTGGGCCGGACATGTGCATATAATGCCATCATCACGGGTAAAAACAGACTTAGATGGCCATCCAAAAGGCAGAAAAAAGGTCGGCAGACCGAGCTTGCGATGGGAAGATGACAAAAAAGGATGCATCCCAACTACTAGAAGTATCTAACTGGGGGGTTACAGCGGATGACATGAAGAAGTTGAAAGCGGATGTTGATAGATGCCATGGATTGAAACGGACTATAGAGGAATGATTTCTAAGACACAAGTCAAACACAATAATTATTTAACTTACGTTTAACAATTTTAACTTGATTTTTTATGGTTAAACCGGCTTAAAGGTATGTAGGTGTTGTAAAATAATATTTTAAAAGTTTTGTCATGGGACGATTCACCTGGAAAAGTATCCCTCGAGAAAAATACATAAATTTGCTATAAATGTACTTATTACATTATCTAAATCTTTCTTTAAAAAAATATTCAAGCCGTTAATAAATAAATAAACACCCTATACATACGTGAAACCCTGAACCCCCACTCACGGCGCATACCTGTTTACTTCAACCACCTTCCCTATCCAATTTTATTTTTTATTCATGGTCTTATTTGTTTCATTTTTCTTATTTCACCGTCCTACAGAAGGACCAACCCCTACCTACAAAGTCTTACCTCTGCGCGTTGTAATAATATAACCTGCGATTTTTACCACGGTATAGTATTTCATATTAGTTTGTCCTACGTTCGTGCTAATGAAAACATATTGTTAATAGTGTATTTTGGTAAATGAATATTTAAAAGGTTACTAATTTGTCGCATAATACTAACCAAAACATGTTTTTTTGTTTATTATCTTCGGTATTGCGGAATAAAATAAACAGTTATCATAAATTCCACGATAAACAATAAATAAAAAAGTTAGTAAAAATTATGAGGTTTCAAAACCAACAAAATTTAACAACTCTACCTTTATTGCGTCAGTATTCATTCATTGTGTCAATCGAGAAACGTATTGTTTAATTATTAATCGATTTTTTTTTTTTCATGTTATGATAGTGTCACGTTTTCGTACGTGTTTTAATGTAATTAAGCAGGTTCTAATCAATTTTTTAAAATTATGTAAGAATAAAAATAAAATTAAATAAGTGCTTGTTAAATGTGTGTTTTCATAGTATATTTTAAAATATGTTTTATAATACATACAAAAATTTAACTGTACATTTTTAATACTTTTTAAAATAACTATCTTATCACTATTAATGAAATAGGCAATCATGGAAGAAAGTAGTTTTTCTTTTATTTATTTTTACTGTGTTTTATTAATACACATGTTTTAAGATAACGTTAGCATAATGGCTTCATGGGACATTTAGAACTCTATAATAATTCACAATAATTGTACTTCAGAAGTAAACTGCTAAAGTAAATGAACTTTTTTCGCTGATATAGCAATATACATGATTAGGAAATACAGTTACGAGTGCCATTTAACGATAATGTTATATTTTATATTAAGAATGTAATACTTCCGTGAAAACTAGCTATCTTACTACAAGTTCTGAATTTATGTGACCGGCAAGTGTCTCAAGGGTTCTGCAACCTGTTTTATAGACCATACGAATTTTTTGGTGTAGTTTGGCAGCCTATTGAAGGCATTTGAAGAGAATATACAAAATCATGAAAGGAATGACAAATATGTGAACTAAACTAGCAAATAAAAGGACCCGGAAGGTCAACGCTTGCAGGCAAGTCTGGAGGAATGGAAAAGCCCGTTTAGGTCGAATTCAAAAAGGGCAACCTAAAATAGGGGTGAATAATAGAAAACAACCCTCCATTTTAAGACTGATGGACAAACTTTATTTGTAGCATTTGAAAGATTCTATTTAAATATAACCGTATTTAATAATAAAACTTTCAAGTTAACTTTTATTGTATTAAATATTTTTTCTCTTTGTTTTTCTGTTTTTATATAAATAGTAAAGGCTATTAAATATAAGGGCCTTTAGATATCTGAATTTAAGAATTCCTAAAGTACTTGCATTTTTATTTATATCATTTTAATAAAATACCCGATGAATCGAAAATATAAGTATTATAATATTTGATATAAAATGGAATTTTTATCACTATTACTTCAGATCCAAAACAGCAGTGACTAATTGTTTTAAATTGTTTCTGTAATTTGTGTTTTAAACAAAGTTATTATCTTTGCAATAAAAGTAAAAGTACAAAAAAACTTCAGACCAAAAATGGCCAGTAAAGTATAAAAAAAAATACAAGATGATACGTAAACTTCATATTCGTAAACTTGAAACACTTTCGTCACAATTGATATCAGTTAGTTTGTAGGATTTTTGCATGTTGACGCAGGGATATCCTACATCAGCTAGAGATAACAGAAGAAAAATATTTTCTTCGATGTGTATTTATTACATATTGAATTAAATACTGAATTTAGTTTAACGGCGGTAACTGAATTGAACTGATCTAATGTATAACATATCTGAACGCAACTGTAATGAATTACAAAAAATTCTATTGACTGCTCATAGTAAAAGTTTCACGGTTTTTATAGTAGCCAACACAATCGATTTCTCTTTTTCCGAAAAGGGAATTAAAGGGAATCAAATCATGTAATAGTATTTTGCATACCTTGACTATTTGTTGTTAACGTACAGGACATGCATGATTCACCTTTTGCACTGTTTTCAAGACGATCGTAGGTCAAACGATACTGGGTATTGGTTTCCGGGTGAGTCCAACAAGTTTACAATCGGAAATACCGAATACCGACCATTTATGTTATTTAAATAAAAGCCCATTTTTGTTCAAAATCTTGTTCACTTGGCGTGAAGATAAAAAAGCAAAGAGAGAAAAAAGAAAATCTGGCATGTTTTTGACAACCACATTTAAAACATGTAAGGATTTACACCATTCTTCAATACATTACCTCAAAATAAACCCTAAAAGGAAAGTAATGCTTCCCTTTAATACGAAATAGGTTTGTATGGGGAGACTACTTTATACATAATATATTTATGTAAAAATGTAAAATGTGAACAACCAAATAGACTGTTTGTATCGCATGATACATAATATGGAAACTGTGTTAAATATATGATATACATGTGAAAGTCGTATACACAGGTTACGGTTGAAAGGCTGGAGACTTTTGCAATTTATTTTGCCCGTGAAACTGAAAAATATGGGTCGAGATAGTAAGAGAGGGGGAAACAAGTAGAATGAGATATTTTGTATTGAAACTATTAACTTTTAAACTCCGCAAGCAACTTGACAAGACATATGTATGGAGCATATCGATGTACGGTTGTGAGACATGGTGCCTTACCGAAAGAGATAAAAAAAAGACTAGAGGCCTTCGAGATGTGGTGCTACAGAAAAATATTAGGAATTTGCTGGAGAGACCACACCACTAATGACGAGGTTCTCAATAGAATCGAAGAAGGTAGGCACCTAATCAAAACCATCTCAGAAAGGCGAGCCCGATGGATCGGCCACATTATGCGCCATGACTGTCTCTCGCACGACATCATAGAGGGAATGGCTGAGGGGACAAATCATAGAGGGCGCCCCCGACGGGAATATTTAGAGCAAGTGTGCGAAGATTTTAACTGCGCCTCTTATGCCGAGCTGAAGAGGGCTGCAGAAATTAGAGACCAATGGAGGACAAGATGCAGGATTCTGCTGCAAACCAATCCCCAGGATTGAGACTGCAAAGAAAAGAATGCAAGATAAAAAAATATACTTTTTGTTTGTATTCAGTAATCCAAGAAATAGCAAAGTAAGATTTGAGTATGTCCAAATAGTATCATGATATTTTTTGGCACATGGAAGGTAAGGTGATCATTCTGACGCTTCAGGTGCCAGCCCAGGAACAATAAAATATTGCATCGAAGAAGCAAAACTGAGATAATAGCACTTTTGTGAAAAGGGTGAATAATCAAATCTACACAACAGTTGAAATGTTTTCGACTTTTGATAAATGATAAACAATGAATACATGAGTTTTTTTGATATTACAAACAAGAATCTAAATACGTATTTGACCAGTTTTTATGATTTTTAAAGAACTGTAAGATTTTTCTAGTGCTGTGGGTGTTTTTTGCAAATTAAGAAAAGCCGGTTTTGTGATCTACACTATTTTCAAAAGGTGATTGCAACAGTTTTTTGTACAAAAGTGACCTGGCAGTTTTTAGCAGAACATAGAATAGACCTTACTGCACCCGATAACACCAAAATTTCATTTTTCCTAAATTGTGGAATGACTGTTTTCTGCATAACTACGTTCATTTGTTGGCCTCGTGGTGTAATGAACAGGGCGTTTTTTTACCATTCAAGAGGTCTCGGGTTCGATTCCCGGGTTAAAGTGAAATATTTATTGAAAAAAATATTTGTTAAATTTTTAACACTATAATATTTCATAGTACCTGGACTGGTACCTAAAGAGTAAGACTGATCATTTTACCTTAATGTAACAAAAAATATCAAGATACACTACAATTGGTGCACTAATGCAGAGCCCTATGCACCACCAGGTGCGGAAAGGGAATGATGATGATGATCATGAGAACCATATTTTTTATTTTTTTTTATCAACATAGTTACATAAAATTATACATGTTTTTTTTTTCATTACAATATGCGTTCTTTAATATATTAAGTTGATCTTAAAACTGTAACTTTTCAAAAAAGAGATGAGGTAATTTAAAACCAATATTTGACATTCACCCTGCCAGGAATCGAACCCAGGACACCGAGAATGGTAGGCAAACACAACAATTACTACACAACGTGGCAGACCTATCTCTACTCAATTTCCTTTTTCAAAACTTTTACCGTCGAGTAATCGTCGAAAACACTCCTCTGGTTCTACGTCACACATATAACTGTATTCTTCGTCTGCCCGAGCATATTACTGTAATTTTCATCCACCCGGGCATATAATGTTATAAGCCTTGCAAATCCCTAATCTTTACAAAATATTGTTCTTCAAAATATTTATTTCTGTAGTAAGATTAAATTTTTCACATACATACCACACTCCACAAACCGCGCTCCAAACTCACAAAACAATAACAACTCTGACACAAACAATTTCATCTGCATCTATTCTCATTACATTCATTTTTGGGAGGAGGAGATGGATATTCCTTGATCTAGTAGAATCAACTATCTTAAGAAGTCCATAAGGATTATAAAAAGAAACGGTACAAAAACACAACCTTGACAAACTTCAATAGCAACCTAAAACCAATATGTGACAACATCGTTTATTCTGATTCGGCATTCGCTACTTAAGTAAAGGGCTTTGATATTTTTTAAGATTTTTTTTGACTGTTTTAAATTACACGCAGTTGTGTTGTATTAATACAATAAAAATATTTGAGGCTTCCATTTAAATTTTGTGCGAAGAATAAAGTTTTGTTTACCATGAATAATTTATAACTGGTTTTAATATGACATGTTTAAAAAACAAAACATAAATTGAATTCTTCTTAAACTTTTTGTAATTCGTAACAAAATGCTAAAAAATGTTTTAAAAAAAACCACGCCTTTAAATAATTGAACAAAAATGAGACATTCAATTCCTCAAACTTACTTTAAAAACTTAAAAAGGGGCATGGAGAATAATTAAGCATTTTAAAATTATATTTCATTGTCTACTTCTTAATTAGAGACACATGCAAAGATATGCAATACGAGTATATCAAAATGTTTTTACACGAATCTATCAGTTTTCACATTGATGACGGGCTTGAAACAAATTGCACTGCATTCAAAACATCGACTTTCGGGGCAACAAGTTAAGACATTTAGAAGTGTTTAAAATAAACATAATTTTCTAATTTGAATTTATTGTAATAGAGAGGGAAAACATTTTTAAGACGGGTATATGGAAGTCTAGGCATTTACAGGGTTTATGACCTGTCATTGGCTGGTTTAAGTAGCCACAGTCTGCAAGCATTTGGACATACTCAAATATTGTTGAATAATTTTCTAATGTCAATGTTCAATAACTCTATGTTTATGTGTAAGGGGCCTATCGGTGAACCAGGTAAACATACAAATTTTGTTTCTGTAAGTAAGCTGAGAATAATTAATATGAAACCTTAATGCCTCGCAAACTCAAAGCGGTGGATATTAATGATTTTAATAGACTTTACATATCTTTTATATTTGTCAGACCCGCACTCCTCTATGGCTCCAAATGCTAGACGATGTGTAATTCCTACTTTAGGCAATTAGAAGCAGTTGAGTTGCGCATATTTAGATGGTCAGGTGAAGTATCCTTCAGTGATAAAATAAACATTTCACGCATTTGTGGAAACCTGAATGTCACAGATATCAACAGTGATATGGTGAAAAAGCAAAATAGATCATACGGGCACGATGGACTCAGAGCACCCGATTGCATTGAAAATTCGTGGGTATTGCAAAAAAATAACCAAATGCAGAGGCACGGCCTGGGAGGTGTCGTCCAGGGGAGAAGAACCTACAGCCTGAGAACGAGGAGAATCTTCTAGCCGAGCCTATATAGACAGTGAGATAGGATGGAATCAGGAAGAAAAAGAAGACGTATTTTAAAAATTCAATCGAGACGTCATTAATCAGCTTTTCCATAAATTGAATTGCCATGTACTATGCGCTAGCAACTTGCCTATATAACTAGTTATACGTCATTGATTTTTAGACTTTCTTTAGGTAATAATTTCATTTAGCAAAATTCGTTTGAAAGGAATTATAATGTGACTAAAGACGGCATTCATATTTTTATTTATAAAAATTATAATACTTTTTTGAGAAATATTTGCCCTACCAAAATTTTCCCAAATATGTTTACCATTTTAGTTGCTATTAGATTGAAATTACTCACCCCACCGAAATAAGAATCGAATCGTGGTAGAACGGAGTTTGAACCTTAAATTTCTGATCTGTAAGTCTACTAAATTTTCACAATTCTACAACTCGCTTAAAATACAAATAAACTGATCGAGTAACGCTGCATTTAATATTCTAATGCAACGCCCTATCGACTATCAGGTATGTCAATGATACAAATCAGTTCACATTAATTTGATGGTTTTGTTCACGTTAAATCAAACGTTGAGTTTGTATAGTTTAAAAACAAGATTCTAGATTTTAAGGTAAATTATGAATAAATATAGGAAAATTACAAAATATTTTTAAAATGTTGAATTATGCACTCCTAGTGACTTTTTTACCATTTAAAAGGTATATCAATTATAAATATTATTTAAATAAATTTAATTGAACACTAACATCTACTACGTCATCCTTTATTGGCTGTAGTAGACATCAAATGCCACCAATCAACAGCCAATGTTCGACTGTCGACCAATGGTATTACTCGGAAATTTCGAGTTTTCCCTTCAAAACATAGAAGCTTCGAACAAAAATTAAAATTCGTTACATTTTGAAGTTCATCCGACACCAATTTGTTATATTTTTGATTATTTTACTATACTTTGAAAATCAAAAATAAAAAAAAAAAAAAAAAAAAAAGGACATTTTTCGAATAAGATTATGGAACAAAACAAGTTTTTTAAAAGAAACACAAATGAAGAAGGGTACCTATGTATTTTTACAAAAAATGTAAAACGGGAAAATTATCTAAACTCAATTTGCATTCGTTAATTGCTATTAAAATTTTACCTAGCATTTAAATTGACGTTTATAAAATGTAAAAACAACTGTGGTATGAACACAAAAAAAATTCTGCACTATTTTTTTAATACCACAAAAAATCTAACATACAAAAAACGCATTTATGTACGTCATGTCACGTCACTTGACAGTTTTAATTACAATTTTGTTGTTTTTATTGTGTACAATTACAGCGCTTTATCCACACGTGTACTTTTTTATCCGTCAACTTAGCAAAATAAAGGACATTTTGTTTTGAAAAACTTATTTACTGTGGTACACAACAAACAATGCAATGGGGAATTCAGAGTATGCGAATAACGAGGCGACAACCCTACCTGGGAAGTGTTGCATCCACAGGTATGAGAATAAACAGGGTAATTCAAATTGATGGGTAACTCTTCTGATGAATATTAATTTATTTGAAAATTGATTGCATGCATACTTTTAAAGGTAAAATTATATTATTTTCTAGAAATCCATACAACTCTAGAGCATTTTAAAGTTCATATGGGGTAACTTTTGGAAAAGTTCGTCTATGGTTATATGGCTAAGGAGTTTTGAAAATAAAAAAAAATATTTTAGTTTTTATATCCATACTGAAAGACAGTTATTTAGAGTTCAAGAACAACCCAAAGATAAAAAAAACAACTAGGAAATGAAATACATGTATGATAGATTAGGATTATAGAACTGACGTATTCAAGAATGGATAAAAAAATGTATAACGATTTGCCACAAATCGTACATAATTATAATCATTTCCATTTGCATAGGAAACTGCATTTATATTGGTATTGGGTAACTATCTGAATAATTTTTGTTACCTGTAGGGTGACTTGACCTGTCTGATGTTTGATGTGCCCGTTCAAGGAAAATATTGGAGTGTAAATCACTCTTTAAAATAATATTTTATGTTTACAAAAACAAATCGTTAGAGAAGCAAAAAGTGTAACCGTCCTTAGAAAAAAAAATAATATGAGTATTGGAATTTTATCAAATGAATAATATAGTTTCCAATTTGTATATATTTATTCATTCTAACAGTTCTTATCTATATTAAATAAAAAAGTAACTTTTCTTCAATTCCATGAAACAAAAACCCCTGTGTTGAGTAAGAATACAACATTATAAAAAATGAAAGCATTTACAGACGTGTTTAAATTATTTGACTAAAACAAAATGTTTCTGTAACTAAGAATTTATTGATAGAAAAAAAGGCACTATCTATTCTCACTTGGTATGCATCCTTGAATATTTGTTAACATTTTTATCCTTTTAAGCATACTCGATATAAGAGTTTTAGAGCAATTGTGGATATCAGGGTGCTGATGGCAAGACTTAATTAATTTTTCAATTGATTGTTGATTGTTGGTAATGTTCTCATTTTCAATTTGGTTTTCAACTTTTGCGCATAAGTTTTCTATGGGGTTTTAGACTATTACCCGGTGACGGTAATGTTTTGACGTCCTCATTTGCTAAAAATGTCGTGACGTTTTCCACTTGCATAAAAATGGTATTGAGTATACGAATAATGTTTTTTACCCGGATCCAAAAAAGATGTGTGGATGATTTGATCCCAGTTTCGGGAAGAAATTGGTTGAAAAAAGCACACTCTACAAATGAATGGAAAATATCAGAAAAAGTCTTTATCCAGCAGTGGAGAGATCAGTAAGAAAGAAGAAAAAAGATACTATAAACAGAATACTGCAAAAATTAGTATATCATTTCGAATAACCCTGTGAGTTATTCCCAGTCTATGCACACGTACGTATAACAAAAGTACGTTTTACCAGTTCGTAGGAGGTAAGGCTTGTAATGCATACCACTTAAATTGAATGCAAGCACTAATGACCGCGGCTTTATTCAAGAGCTTTTGTTCTCTCTCTTTGTATATTATTTTCATACTTCAGGGTCCGCAATTGAAGAAAATGACATCACTTGTGTGAGATTTTTAACTAAGGTAAAAAAAATTATTAAGGCAAAATATCAAATGCTAGTACTTTAAACACAACTTATCGAACTATAGATCCAAATTTTGATAATGTGCCGTTATAATCTACCATTACATGAGATTAAAGGGTAGACTGCTAGTCAACTGAAGAAAAATAAATAATGAAGTCACTTTTGTTAATACGGATTTTTCGTTCAAAAAAACTTTAAACGGGAATAAAATATGTTACATGAAAAAAAAAACAATTATAATTATTATTTTTGTATGTCATCATCATTTCTTTTCCGCACCTTATGGTCCATATGGCACTGCGTTGGTACACTTATTTTGATCATTTTTATTAGATGAAGGCAAGATGATCAGTCTTACGCTTCAGATACCAGTCCAGGGACTATAAAATATATTAGTGTAAAAACACCCTTTTAAATAAATATTTCATATTTACCGTATCGGGAATCGAACCCAAGACCTCTTGCAAAGTAGCAAACGCGCTGAACATTACATTACGTACATAAGAATAATTTTAAACGATATACTAAATATATTTACTGACATAAATGGATGACAGGGTCATGAATTTTCTTTAGCAAAATTATGTTATTGCGAAAAACGCACGTTTTAACGTCGGTAATTTCGTTATATTTATTTCTGTTTTTCTCTGCTGTGCTAACGATAAATTCTGCGTCCGATGAAACAGCGGAATGATAGCGAAGAGCAATCAATTATCTAGACGATCCCCACTCGAAATATAAATAAAAGATCCGGTGAAATATGAACTGGTCATAGAGAGCAAGAGAAAATACGGCAACTTCTGAAATAATGCCACTACATAAATCACCGTTACTTTTACACTAATTGGTTAAATGAATACGAAATGAAATCACAGATCTCGAAAAAATACGAAGCGTGATTCAAAATAAAAAGATTTCATCAATTTTTGGTTGAAACAGTATGATTGAAATATTTATACGAGTCGGAAAAGGCGAGTTTTTAGAACTTCAGGTATGGCGCAGTAATAATTTACCGATTTTCTGACCTTCGTGAATCGGTGAGAACGAATCGATTTTAAAATATTGCGTCAAATCAAAATTGACCTTTTCAAATAGCAAAATGTTATAAAAGTTACAAAATTACCGACACCAATTTAATAATTATAAAAACTCATTCTATACTTTGTTCCAACGATTTGTGCGTAGTTCATCGCTTGAAAATTCCACCTTAAATAATAATCACAACCTGTATAATTTCAGTACTTCTACATTAAAGATAAACCTGCCACCTAACTTAAATTTAAAACAGCAAATTTCAGAGTTTTGAGAGTAAGTACTTGAGGAGAATATTATGTATGAGGTGGTTCAATTTTATAACTATTATTGAGGTCCGAGGACGGAAAAATCAGCCTCCTATAACGAGCATGTTGGGGGTGTGCTTGGTTTGGACACGTGCTGCGGATGCTTCAGCAGAACCTTAACCCAAGTTGGCTCTTCCTTTCACCTTCGGCCTCCCAACGTTCTGGAAGATCGTCGGTGATGGCCTTTCGGCTTTATTTGGCTTTATTCGGTAGGCGGGATTGAAGTGGGAGGAACCAAGAGGGAATCCTGGAAGCGTCTGGCGATGTCCGCATGCTTCACTAATTAGGAACGGATGTAAAAAAATAAATATTAATACCGATATTTATTACATAGCAATACCGTTTTTGGATTGTTGTGTTTTTACCTTTTTTGATAAATATTATCGATGCGATATAACTTTAAGTTACTCCTGCATATGTAATACATTGACTTAGTATATTACATGATTTATAAAAAAATTAATACAAATTATAAATTATTTTTAACGATTAATTGGTACAACAGGGTTAAAGAACACATTATTTATTTATTTATTTAAATCTTAAAGTAGGGCACACATATCATACATATTGTTATGTGTGTTCTAATAATAACATTGAAAATATATTTAATTTATAAATTGTTTATCACATATGTCTTGACCATTATAAGGGATATGGAATTCTAAGCATTTACAGGGCTTATGACCTGTCATTGGCTGGTTTACTAACATTTGGACAAACTCAAATTTTGTAATAATTAATCTGAAGGTTTTTTTTTAATGTCTACATACCGAAAAGCAATTTGTTAATTGAAATGTTATGAGGAAGTTCGGTGTTTTTTTATTTGTTCAAAGAATATCATAATGAGCCAATTAAAAAAAAAATATGTATCGTAATATCGTAGTTATGATTTGTTAAACTTCAGTAATTTGGAAATAACTCCGCCCGTAACGTCGCGAGTTTTCGTTGGCGTTTTCTGCTGACATTTAAAAGTAGAGTTTAAAACAACTGCTACCGTAAACGAGAAATCTATCACAACACTAACAATGCTGCAATTAATTGGTTAATTTTTATTGTCACCACTTTTATCAATTTTTTCGTATATTTTAGAGAAGCTTCGCTGTACAATTAAATGCTTTAATTTTTACCGCATAAAAGAAAACATTTTTATATCCAATTTCCTGTAGCACTGAATTTCCGCATGACTTTAAAAATAAAGACATATTTTTATCTTCGGTTTTTAAAAGAACCGAAAGTTCGAACTTGTAGTATCCTTTCTTTACACCTCAGAAGAAAACGATTCGTTATTGGCAGCATTCCCAGTACTAAATACGAAGCACTGTTCCTAGCCTCAGTCCGCTCCCCTTGAGAAGAACTCGAGTGGCCCTTACAACTTTCTGCCGGCCGGGAGCTCATTTGCCGAGAATTTTCAGATTTTTTGTTATTTTCGCAATTAATACGTAAATTTACATTTAAGTGGGATTCCGCAGGGGCATTCTGAAATGATGATGCTTGAACGAATAATGACGGTAGCTCGATTGTGAATGCCCATACAAAAGTTTTCGTGAACTTTTGAAAAATTAAATCTAACTTAATGAAGGGAAAAAATCACGTTCCATCTTTAATTTTACTCATAATTTTAAGACAAGCTGTCTTTTTTATAATAAACATAAAATTGAAACAATCACTTTATATTGCTGTGCGGATGGCTTAATTTCTATTTTCATAATATAAAAAATAAATACAATTAACACTAAAAATGAGTTCTTAACGCGCTCATACTAAGACTTTTACATTAAGTGCTAATTGTTTTAACTATAAATTATGATCTTCAAGAAGAGCAAAAAAAGATTTAGATGCAAAAAAAAAAAATCGCTATTATTACTTTAAAAAAAATAATAATTCATTTTTGGGTTTTTTTTTTACTACGGTTAATTAAAAAAAAATCCTATCGAGAGAATCACAAATGTCACATTATTTGAGTCCCCGAGAATGGTTAAAGAACGAAAAAGGTAGGGGAAATTCGTCCGGGAGCGTGTTGGTCACGATCTTCGTAACCGAGGGACCGACTAGAAGAAAAAGAAGAATTTTTAAAAGCCTGATTAAAGCGTTCGATTCAATCATTGTTATGACCGCAAAATATTGAGCACGCTCTGTACATTTCACCTAATATTACAACTGATATTTTTTCAAATAATTAGTAAAATATTTCTGTGCCATTTTGAGTTTCAAATAAAAATGTTAGATGACTTAAAATGTAATTATACGATGGAGTTGATATATATTTAACGGTCATGATGTTAAACTAAATACAAACTTTAATTTGCATAAATTCATAGTTTTATCTATAATTTATTTTTTTTTACTAATATAGCACTCGATTTCAATAACCAAAGTTGTTTTAATTCCAATTGCTTAATAATCATGTTTTATTTGTCAGCAATTTCAATTGACGTTAGCGTAGGAACGAGCACAAAAAAGAACATTTTTGTTTTGAATAAATTCCATTAATTGAAAAACTTTCATATCAGAGCACTGCAATATCATAATTAAAGGACTGCACAATATTATTAGTATTAGACATTTTTAATAAAAATATATGTTGATATCCTCGGAGAACGAAACAAACGAGAAAAAAAGGTAATATCGAAAAAAGTTTTCCAATTTGAGTTTGATTTGATTGAAAATGTTTTACTTTTAAGCTGTTTGTTTAATTTGTTTTCGCTGTGAAAAGGGGATATTGATTTTTATTTATTAAAGATTCTTTGGTAAAACTTTTCACGCTTATGGAAAATGGTCAAGTTTTTCTGTTTTCAAATTAAAGAATATTTATTCTATAAACAACAGATTAGAGCACAGGAAAATCCCAAAAAAAACATTTTAAAATACGAATGAATATAAAGAATTCACTATTTTGAATAAACTCTCATGTGTTTATAACACCCAATAAATAATTTTAAATGTTTATTTTATCATATTTATGTACTATTAAAAACCCTTTTATTTAAAAAAAATAGACCATTTTATTTTAGCCGATAAGGAAGTTCAGTGTTTTATTTATTTATTTGTTAATAGACTATCAAACCAAACCTACATTTTGGGATTATTTTTAATATATTGTATTAATAGCACTATAAATTTTTAAAGTTATGTTATTTTTAATTAATCAAGTTACGCCACAAGATCTCGTCGGAGAGTTCTACAAATTGATGAGTTGGCTTCTTAGGAACCAGAAATCTATCACAACACTTTATCATTAGTCAATTCGAAAGAACTTGTGAGGTAGTTCAAATGAGTAAATTAAATGCTTTAACTTTTATGGCGCTTAAAAAAACATTTTTATCATTCAATTTCCTGTAGCACTAAACTTCTTAATTGATAATTCATACATTTTTAAGCGTTAGTCATTATATTACTGATTTAAATATTATTTTTCCAGTGTCTAAATGAAATTTAGAATATAGATCTGTCTGTGAAATATAACCGAATCCTCAACAAAAATTTTCTGACTAGATTGCTACATTTTAGGTAAAAAATCTTAAATTAACAGAGTTATTTTTATTGATCTACCGTTTTGTATATTGGTTTGAGTTTTTGCTTACCGACGATAAAATCCTGTGTTTGATTAAGATGAAACGCTGAATTACTTTTATTCATAAAAACGAAAGAGCTCTTTCAGCTCTTTCACTTCACAAAAGTCAACAGATGGAAGAGTTGAGGAAATGTGGATGTTCAAACATGGGCAGAATGGTGAATGTTACACAGTGTGTAAAGTGGCCACTTAAACCAGCCAATGACAGGTCATAAGCCCTGTAAATGCCTAGACTTCCAAATTTCTTCTCGAAAACTTTTTCCCTCTCTGTTGAAATAAATTTAAATACAAATTAATATTCTAAATCCATTTCAAATATTTTCATCGGTATTCGTAGTATGTGATATTTCCCTATTGTCTGGCACTGGATACCTCTTAAGCATTGGCATGAATATGTATTGTAAAAAATAATACATAATTTGTAAAAAACAAATAAATAAATATAATAGTATCTGGACTGAATGTTATGCGTTAACCTGATTATTTTGCCTTTATGTATTAAATGATCATTTATCACGTATGAGATTTCAATAAAAAAGTATGAAAAGCGGTACAAATAGTCGTTAAAACGATCGATTCGATTTTTAATTTGAAGGTTTAGTTCACGGATATGTTCGCAATATATCTGTATTAACAATACAAAATACCAAGTAGGGTTTTTCTTTAATTATGATTCTCCGTCGGTTTTGTCGATACATATTTCCCCGTTCAGCAGTTGATGTACAAAGCACGGCATTTGAAATACGGCAAGATGGCGGACAAGGGACGACACAGTTCCGTGGTACATTGCCTACCTACTACGGGGCAAACCAATTTCATTACGAGCCCAGCCGAGCACCGCACTACGTACTACGAGTATCCGTGCGAGCGCCGAATATATCGAAATAGGCATATTTACGATGGAAAAAGAAAACCCAAGTTTCGTAGAGTCGGGAAACTTCCCAGGAAAGTGATTTTACACTCAGATCTGTGACGCATAATGTTATTTACGACCTTTGGAATATGTTTAGTGAGAATAATAGAATATTCAAGCAGTACACGTATTGTAAAAATACTTTATTTTGTTTAGCATTTTTTAAATTGCAATCAGAATATATGTGAACATTGTGACATAGTTTCAATGAAAATAGCTATAGAAGAGTAAATATATCGTAATACTTTTAAGTATTCGTCGCTATTTTAAACGGTGGCCTTATAAACTTTGTCTATTGTAGGATACTTTTCTATTTTTCATTCGTTTACACAAAAAAAATGCGATTTATTTACTCCTACCCAACTGCATAACAAATCGTCTGTAGATGCTTATCACTAAGATCTTATATTATTTCAATGTAATTGTGATTGTCGCTTAGTTCTATATATATAATATATCATATATCAAAAATCTTATTACTACATGAAAAAATGTGTACATCGAAAACATTACAATTTAAAAAAAGAAACTATTCACGTAAAAAAATGCAAACAAAACAAAAAAAACAAATAAATATAATCACGTTCGTTAAACCAGATTTTTAGCACACGTCTCTCTCTTCAATCTGATATTTTTTTTTGTGTTTTCAATTTTAATGGAAACATATTACAAATTTGAAAAATATTGTACTGTGATGTCGCCATCATCATCATTCCATGTCCGCTCCCTAGTTGGAGCATATGGTATCCACAAAGAGCCGCCATGCATCTCTATCAGCTGCCAACTTCTTTGCATCCTCTCAAATCATGTTCTTGTCCCGAAGTTTTGACATAAACTGCCAGCGAACAGTCAGCATTGGAAGTCCAGGACGTCGAGAACCTGATGCCTTGTAAAATAGGCAAGCGTGATTAAGGCTCTCGGAGGCATCCGCAGTACATGGCCCAGCCAACCGTATCGCCTCTGATTGATGACAGTTGTCGCCGGAGCCACGATTCGCATCCGTAGAGGAGAATAGGTGTTATGAAGCATATGTACTGTGATGTTGTTCTCCCATATTTATTAATTATTTTGGGAGAACGAATTCATCTACACTGTGTATGAGTATGTGTAAATTTGAGCATACAATCGTGCTGGGTGATGTTAAACTGATTAAATCAGTAAATTACGAGTACATTCATTAAAGTCCCCACGCACAGGTTCGAAAGGATTTTTTAAATCATTTTATTAACATATTACAACAGAAATATAGAACATTTTAGAGAAGGGAATTCAGAAGTCTAGGCATCTTCAGGACCAAATGTTCTACATTTATGTTGTAATGTGTTAATATTAACAGCTCACTGGGTCGAATCCCCTTCTAGTCTACAAAAAATTGACAAACTAAAAACATTGTTTATAAATCCATCTGGTCCAAGAAGTATAAAAATTGAATTTTTTTTTAAGGGTTGCATAGCATGTGGGTGAAATAATTAAATCAGATGAATCTCACTCACTCCCTCTCACTTCTGTTCAATGTATTTCATAGTCCTAACGCTCATATATATCTGCGTGAAAATTTTTAACGCTTATCAGTTCATGGTTTACCTCTTCGTTCTAATTCTCAAGGTACTCTCTTAATACCCATAAACAATTTCTCTTTCTTCTTTAATTCATATAGTGTCCATGCGGCTCGACTGTGGAATCATCTCACATCCACCATCAAAGATGTTACTATATTATCTCTGTTTAAATCATGTCTGAAGAAACATCTCCTTTCTCTTTTTTAATATCTCCTCCTTTCTTTTTAAAAACTATGATTTTATTGGTTGATTAAAAGAAATTTCCATTTAACAATAAGCCCGCCACTGTTCGAAGAACATTATGTACAGAAAGTTAAATAAAATTAATGGTTTTGGCTCTATAACTTCACAAACATCAACAGATGAAAGAATTGAAGGAATATAAATGTTTAAATAAAGGCAGAGTGGTGAATATTACACAGTGTGTAAAGTGGCCATTTAAACTAACCAGTGACAGGTCGTTGGCTCTGTAGATGCCTAGGCTTCTATATAACCTTGTCTCAAATGTTCTCCATTTCTGTTGTGATAATATTAACAGTACCCTAGGGGTTGAATCCATTTCTTATTTTAAAGAATTGGGACAAACTCAAAACATCGTTATCATTTTCTCCAGTTTTTATTATGCCGTGTACTGTAAAGGCTGGTATTTGAGGATATTTACAGTGTGAACATTAAATTAAATGACTGATTTATTTAAGTAATCATTGGTTAAAAATAAAGAGTTTTGGAATACCGAATCGTTTCGTAAACTAAAATTGTGGCTACATAAGCCAGGCAGCCAAATCCCGTGCAATCTATGCATTTTGTAATATTAATTCTTGTACAAAGTACCCACGTATGTAAAAATGACGTTGGAAACTTAAAAATCCAATGGAATTAGTTTTAGTCTGAAAAATATAAGCTTTTCAACCGGCCGTTTTTATATCTTCTCCACCAAAAAGTTGACTATAAAGAATTAAAGTAGATTTACGGGATTTCACCCCTTTGGAGATTATAAAGCTCTTTATTTATTGTAATGGAGGGAGAAAACATTTTTTATAAGGGAATATGGAAGTCTTTGCATTTACCGGACTTAAGATTCTCAACAAAGGTTTCAGCTCTTTTACATCACAAAAGTCAACAAATGGAAGAAGTTCGGAAATTTTGATGTTTCAACACGGGCAGAATGGTGAATGTTCAAAATTGTATTCTAATATATTTTTCTCACTATTAAATTTAAATGTATAACCAACTTTCACTATCTATTAAAATATTTAGTTACGAGAAAATTCTTTAAAAAGCTATACAAAAATTAATAGTGGGGCTAGGTAAAAGTAGAATGAATCGTTTCATTCGCCCAAACCAAGATTGAATCAACTGCTCCACAAGTGTATGGCTTATGTTAGGTTTTGTTATTTTCATTATGCGTTTTGTAATGTAAATAATGTAGAGGTACATATATACCTAGTTTTTAAAACTGTCTTTTAAAGTAAGTCTTCTTTGTTTATTCTCAAATGTAAAAACATTCCAAAAAAGTATATTTTTAAGTGTCCTCGACACGGGTAGCCCTTTACGGGCCACATTATTTTGACTATTCATTGTAGTTTGTACGAGAAAAATATGAATAAATAAATTATAAATAAAAAAATAGAAAATATATATCAAGTAGACACTTAAACCACTCACTGACAGGTCATACGACCTATTAATATTTACCCTCTCTGTTGCAATCAATTTAGATTTAAAAAACATCTGATATCCAAAATCAAAGTATTTTTAAGAATTTTAAAAAACATCCCGTTCCTAGAAGATAGGAGATGTGGTATTTATAGTAGTGTGGTTGGAGTGTAATATTTTAGAATATTTTCATTTCATTTTGGTAGTTGAAATAGCGGAATCTCTGCACCGGCACCGTATCGTCCCTGTGTGTAGGGTAATATCGGATAGTTCCATAAACTGTTCGGTCAGGCATGCACAAGCGAGCCAGAAGCAAATCCCATCCGTTCTGTAATATTATCTAATACGTCCGGAACATAATACAAACCTTGAATCACGCACGTGGTTGAGAGCAAAAATATTTTTAAGGGATATTTGACCTCACTTCCAAGTTTCCCCGCTTTACTGCAATCGAAAAAACGTTTTAAGTAAATTAAAAAATCTATCTAAAATTCATAAATTACGTGTTTTTTTCGATAATTTTTTTTTATCAAATATTTGTAACGAAAAACCTATTAATTATTTACATTACTAAAAAATTTCATTGAATCGATGAATGTTGAAAAATACTCATTTCTCTATTTCTGTGGTTTAGAGTTCGTGATACCCTTTCAAAATATGACGTATTATCTATTTAATGTAAAAAATATTACTTTATAGGTTACTCTCATGCGTCAAATTGCAGGACATATAGCGCTCCACGCGGCCGTTTTTAGCACTATTAATTACAAGAACAATTCAGCCAGTTGACATTTTAATTGAATACCTAATATAAACCGAATTCATAGTGGTATTTTTTATTTATTTTTTAATGAATTATAATGTTGATTAATGTATAATATGTCTATAAAATAGAATATATCTCAAAAATACATCGTTTGAGTTGATTTCATGCATAAAAGTTGTAGTATCACACATAACCACAGAAAAATATCAATTTATAGTATATATTGACATTAAATTATATACCTCATATGTAGGTGCAAATATATGATATTTTTTTAAAGCTTACCTATACATAAAATCACCATTCGTTACTGGTATATGGTATACTGATATTGTGCCATGGCTGAACATCGCACAATACGCAAAACAGACAACAGAGGGCGCTGTCAAAATTATATTAAAGAAGCACGTAAGAGAGAACGTTTCACGCCAACAGCTCCAAAGTGATATGTGACGTTAAATCTCTAAAAATCTTTTTTGCAAGTTATTCTCGCCATTTGTAAATTAATTTAATAAACCTCATTTTATTACTACTCTCTAGAATTATTTACATTGGTTATGATTATTTAATGATTAGGATAATTTACATGAGACTTACACCGACTTGTGCGAAATTTTACATATTGTACCTATAAGAGAACTAACAGTGATTATTTGTAAAGGTCAAATTAATTTTCTGTATTTCCTTCCAGGCCGCAAGTTTTAAATATAAGAAAAACGAATGAAATTATTTTTTAATTCATTGATTATGCAAGGATTTCTGATAGAATTTAATTATAAATCTTGATTAATTGAAGTAAAATTGCATTACAATGCAGTTAGCTGCACCCTCAACCCCTTCCGCGCCACTGCCGCTCCCCCATCCATCCCCATCCCCATACCTTGCGCACTAATCCGATTTTATCAATATGCAGGCTAATCGATATCATCCACATCCCTATGTATGTATTAGTTATCCATATTATAATGGCTATCGGATCAATGCCGCTCCACTAGCTCAAACCAGCATTAATACATATCCCATGATTGTATCTTATTTGGAATATGATCTACTTAGCCCTATTAAGAGGATATGCGATGGAAGAGCATTTTGTTGAAAGATATTTGAAATTAGTTTTTCTGTCACTCTCCGCAAAGGATTCCCGAAAAAATGCCAAACTAAAATCGACAAAATCAAGGTCTAGTATTCTCGATTTCTGCACCCCAAAATTGAGGCAACTTTTTTTTTGATAGAAAAAGCATCAAAATTTTTTTTTGTGTCTACCTTTTACGTTTAAAAAAATATATTTATCGTTTTTGTATGCCGTACGTCCGAAGACGGCAGAAAAAACTGGGCGCTATTTAGGGTTTTTGAACGGTGATAGTTCTGATACAAAACCATTTTTAAAACAAACAAAACCACTAAGATTGTAAATAGGGTCAAAGCACTAGTAAATGACCACCCCCCAGTAAATGACCATTGGTTAATAAAACACAATATAGTAAGAATTGCCACATGTATCCAGTCAAAAAACTTTTAACACTAGAAACTACGACAAAAGCAGTAATAAACAAATCTATCAGTTTTGAACTGTGAGTTGTCAAAAGGTAATAGTGCGTCTTCCCGTTATTGTTCTGAGATTGATAGTGTTTTTATATTATGCAATTCGTTGAATATATCCATATTCTAATGTGTTAGGGTGTTTTATAATATTATGATGTAACTAAATCTTAGTATTATTTTCACTAGGGTAGTAGTGGTCATTCACTGGTGATTCTGCTATTTTTTTTAGAGTAATAATAATTATAATTATAGAACTCGTATTTCAATAAAAAAAGTAGAAAAAAACAATGTGTTTTTTTTGTTTTCTTTTATTTTTTATAATTAAATAACGAAATTTATACCTTTAATGTGGGTTTCACTACAAGCTGAACCTTAAACGGTCATTCATGGGTGCTTTGACCCTATAAATAGTGTGTAAAATAATCATTGCTCTAGTGCTGTAATCCTGGAAGAAAATATGGGAATTTGTTTTTATAAAGAAAAGTGTTTCCTCTATAACAATAATAATTGTAAAGATGAATCGACTATTCTACTTAATTCTATTAAAAACACACATGCATGTATGTTCTAAAATTAAATTTTACATTTAATCGCATCATTACAAAAAAGGCGTCTTACACGTAATTTAATTTTTCTTCTCAAAATTCTAAATAATACCATTAATTCGCCTTACCTTTTACAAAATATCAATTTCCGTTATCCTCTTCGGTATACCAGATTTAATTCTCTTTTTTAAATACCATCTTGCATAAATAAATTTACCTAAAATTCATTTATTAGGCGTATCTGTGAAAATCATTATAGACTTAATACTAAAGTAGACATTTTTAACTGCACATTGCGTTCATACGTTTTTTTTTTTTCATAGAGTTGATTATATGGGATTTTTGCTGAATATTTTGAGCGGTTTTTAATATATATATGTACATAATGTAATGTATGTGTTTGTATATGTTTTATGTATGCATGTAGATGTGGGTGTGCACGTTTGTGTATGAACGCCTTCATATACGAGTATGTGTTAATGGATGACCTAGAGTGTACATTTGGCATTTTTATTTATAACCAAAAAATAACCTCCACGGAAAGCGTAAGTGTTAACAATAATTCTTTTCTCATTTGCATTTTTTAGGTTTAATGTTTACATCTTTTACTCTATTTATGAAAACTTGATTGTTCTTTTTACGTTAAAAATTTTTGTTTTTAATACTTATTTTGTATGACTTTATGTTTTCTGAATAAAATATTACAAATATAATAAAATCTTAAATCTCATGGTGAACTGTTTGTAGAGTTTTTTATATTATTGTGACACTCGTTATTGATTTATTTTTTTGTAGTTATTTTTAATGTATTTTTTGTAAAACTTTGTTGGTTTCATTAATTTATTTTGTTTAAAGAAATATTGCGTTCTTATCATTGACCAATTTTTTTCATTTTTACGGCTATTTTCAACGAGTTGTAAATAACTCACTATTAGAAAATGGGAATCAAGTGGGGGTCGAGTGAGATTTGTACCATGGACCTTTGATCCGTGAGTACGAGACATTAGCCACGGGTCCATAATCCGATTCATAATTAAATAAAATTATTAAACTTTAATAATGTGTTTAAAAAGTATATTACGAAAGAGGTAGACGATTCTCCGGAACTCATTTAATTGTTACAAACGCCACAAATATTGAGTCCTTCAATTGTGAAATTTCGGGAAATTTATCGCAAAACAAAAAATCCTTAAAGAATCCACAGAACCCTCTCAATGAAACGGGTTCAGAAGATTAACTTTTCCGGATTTTCATTTGCAAGATGCGTTTCGAGCCACTCTCAAAACAATCGTCCGCGTAATCCTCGCGCGCGTTTCTTTTATCTCGTTCATAAATCGTGCCATCTAACGGCCAAATAGCGGGGGATGGGGAGGGAAAAAAACATACAAGGCAATTTCTGCCGACGGGAATAAACCAAAACAACCCTGATACGTTTCAGATAAACTGACAACGGAGGAAATGGCAAGAAAACCACAAATAGGTGCGAGAACACCTCCAACACGCCAATGCTATAAATAAAAATAACGACACTAATTTGGGCCTCTATCCACTTTGCGGTAAGGCGCCTGAGAAAGATAGTATCGCCATGCTTCGAACAAGTACGCATGTATGGATAAGACGTAGTTACCTCCATAGCGTAGGTAATTGATGAGGTCATTTATTCTTGCGAATCGCGAGGCTATTTGAAAACCATTAATTTATAAGTAAAGAAACTTGCGTTTAAAACAGTCTTACAACCTCACATACTCGTTAAACACATTTTACATAGACGGTGTAAAAAAGCGTTGATTAAAGAGCTATTTTGATTCACAAATTTGCAATAACCAGTGACCAGTTTCATTGCTTTCATGATATTTTTAATTCTGGAATCTTTCAAAGAAATAAAACTGATCAGTGATCATTTTGAATTTGTGGATATGAGAATCACATTTTTAATTTCTAATGAATTACAATGAACTTGTTCCAAGAATTTTCATTCACAAATTCGAACGTTTTTAACTTTGAGTAAAAGTTCTCTAAAGAAACTCTTAAGCTGAATTGAACGTAGTTTATGCAGAAAGCAGCCAGTCCTCCACAATTTCAGAAAAATGATATATTGATGTTATCGGGTGCAGTAAGGTCGATTCTATGTTCTGCTAAAAGCAGCGAGACAACTTTCATATAAAAATCACTGAATTAATCACCTCCGGAAAAGGTGTCGATTACAAAAACAGCATTTCTCAATTTGCAGAAAACAACCACAAAACTATAAAAATTTTATGGTTCTTAAAAAAATCTTTTAAACTGGTCAAATACACAATAAGATTCTTGTTTGTAATATTTAAAAAAACTTCTGTTTTCATTGTTTATCGTTTGTTAAAGTCAAAAACATTCAAACTATTGTGTAAATTTTATAATGCACTCTTTTCAGAAAATGGCCATTATCTCAGTTTCACTTTTCTATGGCAGGCTGTTTTTTATATAACTACGTTCAATTGCATAAAACAAAAGCCTTCCAAATTTTTGGTTTGGTTTTAGTTTGGTTTATAGTTTATTAACAAACGTGTAACGGATGTTTTCGGTTACCGCTTGCAATAGTCAACCCAAGTACCTTCAGCCCGTTGTATTGCTGTAATCTGTAGCTAACTTCGTGATCAATAATAAGAAAATTGGCCTTTCTCTATTTGATAATTATTCTATGGTTTTTAATATAATTTTACTTGATTTAAAAAATAATACAAAATAAATCATTATCACATTAAATTAAATATTTTTTTGAATGTCTAAAATTTATCTAGCAAATCATATTACGATGATAAAATATTTTTTTCTCTCGTCAAAAATAACGCCTTGAAACATAAACATTTGCTGGTAGCTACTACATTAGATTTCATTAAGTGGGATGCCACTCAAACACCTTATGAAGGCTAGCGGACCACATGTATTTAGAGTTTTTGATATAAAGGATGTTACAGTAATTAATGAAATTTTTATTAATTTAATATATGTTAATGTTCTTCAATACAATATTGTCAAAATATGAAATGAGTTTTCAGGTGAAATATAAAGGTCAAAATAACAAAATTAGTTAAAAGGTTTTTTAAATACAATTTTAGACGTAGCACAAAAGAACACCTAATGTTATACGCATGTTTGTATGGATATTGTTAGAACAAAAGATGGTCGTGAGGAAAAAAAACTGAAATTCGTGGCATCTGAAGATTTTTTTAAAGTACAAAGTTTCATCAAAAAAATAATAAAGAAAAGGTTAAAATATTTGATATTCACTAAATGCTGTAAAATATATTTGTAACAAAAATAACCGACTTTTATTTGCCTACTGGTTTCGAGACGTACCCGTCTCTTCATCAGTATACCAATTAAATTGACATGCAATACACCTTCACTATAGTTGTGGCATTAATATAAAAAAAAACAACATGCTGATTTGAAACCACGAAACCGGTAGACATAGAAAAGTCGGTAAGTGGTTATATACAAATATTTAATAACACTTAGTAAAATGTTTGACCACAAAGTTAATGCTTTAAATATAAATAATATTTATTTTTTACTTTTGAAGATAAATTTTATGAATTGCGTTAAGAAAAACATTCAACTTTTTTGTTTGTTTGTTATTTTACTCAGACTCTTTTTCCTTACCTTAAATTGTATTAATTTTTTAAAAAAATATTCACTTTTTTAAATGAGAAAAAACCTGAAAATTTTTATTAACATAAAGTTGTCACGTGCGTGTGAAATTTTATTTTCAATATAATCTAAGGAAAATCTTATTTAAAAAAATATTTTTAAAATTTGTTGCACGGTTATTGCTTCCCTGTATAGTGCCCAACACATCACAACCTATTCGCTGCGGGTAGACACGTATTTCGCCAAATACTTAGGTTCCAAAAGCCCAACACATAGAACTTTTAGGAAAACTTACATAAGGAGTCATCAATCACCCATCGCGTATTCCACAACGCCGAAGGGGTTAGGGCGGGAGAGGCGGGCAGGCGGTGCGGGGCGGCGCGGCCCGGTGCCGGTACTTGGCCAGACCATACTAACAATGGGAGGGTAAAATATTTATCGTTTACTTTCGACAAAATTAACGCAAGTACATAATTTAAGATTTCAATACTTGAGTAAAAAACCAGCTTAAAAGACATTTTCCGCTTGCGAGCCTATTATTATTATTTGTTTTTTTGACAAAATACCGCAAAAATCGTACATGTTATGATTTGAAGCCAATTTATTCGAATATCATATTTGTTTGGACCATAAAAGATCAAGAAGCCCAGCCGTGTATATTCAATTTATATACAATTCCAAGTTCTTCTCTTATACACACAGTGTCCATACGCCTCGACTGTAGAATCATCTCCAATCAACTATCAAATACATTTTTTCCACACTATCTCTGTTTAGAGCAAGCCTTAGGAAACATCCCCTTTCTCTTCCTTGATTCCTTTTCCCATTAAAAACTAGCATCGATTTGATTAGTTCATATACGCATATTTATGGTATTTTTTTGTTCTATTATTTTTTTTTTCGCGTTCGAAACGTTTTGAAACTAAATTATACTACAAATAACACCATTTTTAATTGGTGAGTAGGAAAAAATTTCCATTTGGCAATAAACCCGCCAATTTAAAAGTATTATGTGTATAACAAAATAAGTACATTTGTAATTTATACCCAGATATTTATGATAGGCTTAAGAAAAATTACAAAAAAAAATATTTTGTACTTAATAACAAAGCAGTGAAGATTAGTGTGTGACTTACGTGTGATATGACAAAAATATACAGCGAGTAAGTATTTTACAAATGGTGAGATTTTATTATTGGGAGAGTCATTTGTCTGATTTTGTGGGTTTCTATCTTTAATTATACTTTATTTATGACAGTGTAACAATCATGTTACTCTCAAGATTATATGATTTAAAACAAAACATTGTATAGAATTGTCGGTGGGTCAAATAAAACCAGAATCCTGGACGGGTGTTTTTGACTCAATGACTGCAGTCACATAAAAAACCTGAAAAAAGAAACCTAGTCGAGATAAGTCCGCCACGTAGAACAGTATTTGAAGCGTTTGCCTACCATGCTTGATTTTTTTGAAGGAAGACACAAAATATTGACTAAAAAGGCGGTTCTTTAGTGCAATATTTCATATTTCTGGATTGGCGCGTGAAGCGTAAGACTAAACTGTACCTTCATATAACAGATGATCAATATACTCTGCGTTAAATTAGTAGTACTTTATTAAGAGAACCATTGCAGTTTTCGAAAGAAGAATCCTCAGAGTTGTCTTTGGCTCTGTGAGGAAAAAAACCATTGGCGTCGTCGCAACAATAGGGAGCCATATGAAATCTACCGAGCGCCTGATATAATCAACTATATCAAAGTAGGGCGCTTGTGGTGGGCTGGCGATGTAATTAGAATGGACAACGAAAACTCCATAAAACACCTGATTCTCTGTGCTACAAGGACGGCAGATACCAGGAAGGCTCAAAATGCGGTGGATGGTCTGCTTCAGTATAGATACGACAACGTTGAACGTGAGGAATTGGAGAGATTGACAGCGAACCAGCAGAAGTGGAAGAGGCGCTTGGATACAGCCAAGGCCCTCCCAGGGTAGTCGAGCTTATGAATAAGTAACTAACGAAAATCGGTTAATCTCTTATCGTCTCACTATAGTACGCACCCAAAAGAGGGGGCATGTTAAGGTAGACTCGAGTAATTCGAGGCCTTGGAGAAAGGAAGAGCGTTAGAATTTCAATGATATAACATGTTTAATGTGTAAATTACACGTGTTTGTATGGGGAAACTAAAATAACGAACAAGAAAATGTTTATCTTTGTGAACTCGGTTTCCCCTCGAATTGTAAAATTTACGTACTCACATTTGTTTTCATGTAAATTCTTGTTTGTCTCTGTAAAAGGTGCAGTTGTTAAATTGTTGCCTGTGCATGACGGAGTTCCGAAAGTCAATTCTCTCCCCGTCAATTACTACGATTTCTTTCATACTTTTAAAGCATCAAAATACATTGATATACAAGGAGACACATATGTAATATATTAATTGCTGGTTAGTAAAATTATTTTTTTGTCACAAATTTAAAATATGTTTTATTATGTATTTAGGCAAACAAATTTTAAAAGAATTAATTTGCGAGAATCACAACATGCCAGGATGCACAATTATAGGAATTAGAGCACATAACATCCAGGTTTGAAAAAAAACAGATTTTATATTTTTTGTTTATAATTGACATTGATTTTAATGAACGTTTTGTAAGGTTTATTTTATACATTCAGACAAAAGCGTTTTTGTTATTTAGTTAGTATGTGCAAGCATTGTCTTCCGACATAAATGGCTGAAATTTTGAAATTGATGTATTTTTATACATGTTCGAATTATAAAATATTTTTCTTTTAACCAGTCTGTTGTGGTCGGCTGGAGGTATTGCTTTTTTCAATAAACCCGCTAAAGCGCATATCGTGGATATACAAGTAAAACCGTTTAACTGCAAAAAGCCAGTTTTGCGTAAATTGAATTTTAAAGTTTGGTTGTTCATTAAAAATCAAGTTTTGTTTCTTTTTTTAATTCTTATAATTTATTACTCAAGAAACATTGGTTTATTCAGAACATAATTTATATGAAATATAAAGCAAGAGAATTTCGAGAAAAAAAAAATGAAGTAAGATAATAAAAATAACATCCGCATTTAGCTGATTTTCGTTGTGAAGAAATTCGTGCTGGTTAAGTTTGCCGGCGACATTGTCTAACTGAATTTGAGTTGTATTAAATTCAACACTGTCTTCATATTTAGATAAAGCATCTATCACATAAGCCGAAGTGGAAAGACTCTAGTACCAATGCAATAATGGAATTCTTGGGGAATGACTACTGTTTTGCATAACTTTAACTTTAACAAGTCTTTTTTAACATAGTTTTTTGCTGTAGTAAGGTTTCATTAAGGCAGATATTTTTATGTCAATAAAAACTGTCTAAACTCAAATAGTAGTTGTTTTTAATTGTAATAAAAACTATGGATGTGATATTGTAGTAACGAAAACTAGACAAAGACACTTAACCGTTTCCCCTTATATATTCATGATGAAAAACATAAACTTCAATTCAAAAATAATAACTTAAAATCAGTAAAGTGATTTTTTTGTACAGATTTGAAAAGAAATGCTTTATATATACGTTTTTACTCGCTCTACAATTCTCCGAAACTCAGTTAATGGCGGTAATATAACATTAACATTTAACCGATTACACCCGCAGATAGAGGAGACAAATTTGAAGTTAATGGTATTCATAACTAAAATAGGCCAAAAACGTAGTTACCTGGTTTTTCTTTTATACCCATGATATATTTTTCCTGATTAAAGTCTCAACTAAATAAATAATTTATTTATTCACATTTGTTGCTTCCATACCATAGTTAAGAATAAAAATAATGTGACCTCACTGTGGTTTCCCGTGCCAAGGACATATGACAATATACTTTATTGAAATTATATTTGAGAATAAACAACGAAGACCAACTTAAAAAACAAAGATAATCAACAAATATTCGGACAGCTTTAAAATTAAAGTATTTATGTACATCTATATTATTTATATTACAAAACACACAATGAAAATAACAAAAACCTAACACAAACTATACACTTGTGGAGCAGTTGATTCAATATTGGTATGGGGGAATGAGACAATCCATTTTACTTCTACCTAGCTCCACTATCCATTTTTTTACAGCCTTTTTAAACATTTTCTCGTTACTAATTGTTTTAATAGATAGTGGAAGTAGGTTATATATTTTAACTGAATAATACTCGAAATCCCTTTGTCCGAAAGTGGTATTATTTTGTATTTGTTTAAGTTGTCTATGTGTTGAGGATCTAGTGATTATATTATTTGTATGTGATGTATTGTGGGGGTTATGTCTTTCATTTGAGTAAGAGTAGTTTTTGAATCTATAAGTAAGTATTGTTTTAGCGTATAATTGTTTTGGTGTCATAAGTTATGATTAATGGAATATTTCTTCAGTAGATGTCTGTATCCGGATTATAAATTGTACATGAACATAATTAATAAATTTATTAAAATAAATGAAGAAAAAAATCATAACGATATTTTCGATATCGTTATTGCTATTTCCACGGATGTTTTAAAACACCTGTTAAATTATTAGATCCGATTATCCTACGAGTAATGTTAATTTATATTATGCCTAATACTTGTCAATTGTTTCGAATATCGTGTTCAAAATTACAATATTCTGATGTATGCGGCGAGCTATAATATTAGTTTATGGTGCGTTGGTTTGTGGTATGCGGTGAGTTTGGATACGTAACGATATCCGCAAAACCAAGAGAGCTTCAGATCTCACACATTAAGATGAGAATCTCAACAATCACTCAGTGGCACGTAATAAAAAGATCATTTAACATGCTTAAAGGGAATTCGTTTTCCAACGGTTTTCACAACGTTTTTTGTTCGTGGTTTCAAAGGTTTAAGAACATTCAATCTCTTTGGCATTTCTCGCTGACAACTCTAAATAAATTTAAAAACAGTTGCAAAAATATTAAAATAAATTGAAAACAATCATTCATAGAAAAGAAAAAATTAAACTTTTTACTGGTTTCCAATAAAATAATAATTAATGTTAAATTTTATAATTAATTTTGAATGCATTTATTTTTTTAACATATATTAGAGCGGAAATAGGGAACTCCAAAAAATTTAACTGTCTGTTTTAAGTAGCCACTTAAAAGAAAACACGGTCTGACTTTTCTTAATGCAAACGCACTCCCGTATTTTCTCCCTGGATTATAGCACTAAAGTTGTGATTTTTTACACAATGTAGATATTTACCATTAGCGTGTGCTTATTGTTTTGTTTTTTGATAGATTGTTTCTTATTGGAGCTAGGAACATCTAAAAAGCCGTATAAGTCCCAGTTTTAACTGTCTTCGGAAGTACGGTATACAAGTTTAATAACTAATTTTAAAAAACGGAAAAGGTACCGGCACAGAAAATTATATTTTTGATAAAATTAAAAAAAAAAAAAACGGTTTAGTTGTAAGGTGCGGAAAGCGAGACAGTGATACCTTGATTTTGTCGATGTTAGTTAGGCATAATCGGACCCAGGTTCAGTTGTCTTTTTTGCATTATATCGGTTGTTGAAGAGTTGAAGATTTATTGATGTTAGTGAGATTTATCTGAATTATTTCTTCCACATACTGGGCGACACCTGAAAATATTTTTCCTTTTCTAGGTCTCGATCACATGTTGTCTTTATTATGTAACGCGATTAGTCTTACGCTTCAGGTTCTGGTCCAGTATCTCTGAAATATTGAAGTTTAGAACCACCTTTGAAAAAACACGTTTTCATGTTCACCCTTCCAGAAATAGAATTGAAACCTGGAGCATGATAGGAGATTGCGCCAATTGTTACACTACGAGGTGAACTTACAAGTATGGTCACTGGATTTTTACCTGAGTAGCGATTGGTTCAAAAGCAGCCGTCCTCTAACTATTTTGCACACAGAAAGTAAGTACTGAATTTATCTGTGTAAACGAGGATATTATACATGGCATATTACCCATGAAGAGAATCTTTACGATCGGCGCTATTTACAAGGTGGCTCAATTTTGTTAATCTCTACATTGAGGTCAATTGAGCTGTCGGATTAACAGGGCCGCCTAATAGCCGCCTACTGGGGCAGGATCGAATAACAGGTGAGTGTTGGGATACAACGTCGCAAATCCGCTAATCTTCTTAAAGGATTTACAGAATCGATGCATCAACCAGTACACTACTAAGACGGTTTTACTATTTAAGGTTACTTCGAGAATCTTCAGCTATCTTCTGCCATCACCATCTCTCACAACAATCCTACGAAAGAATATTATTATACCATTATCAGAACGCACTAAAAAACAATTTATAAATCTTATGAAAATGAGAGAAATTTATTTTGGATTCATTTTATTATATTTGTGCCATTTTAAAATTAACATCGCACAATACACAAAACCGATAACAGAGGGCATTGTAAAAACAGGACAAAAGAAGAACGTAGAATGCAAGAGATCTTTCTCTTTTTCTCGCAGACAGCTCCCGAAGTAAAATGTGACTTAATCCTTATAGCTCTTGATTGTTAAATTTGTATTGATATTTGCAAAACCAGTTAAAATAAATCTTATGCAAGTTATCCTTATCGTGTATCATCAATAAAAGTCAAATAAGACCAAGTTTTCAAAGTAGTTTTCAATGCATTTTTTATGGGTTTCTTTATATTTTTTAACCATTAAAATATGTTTTAATTAAATAGAAAGATGTGTGGTAAAGATTTATTTACCATTTTTATGGTTTTCTTAGAGAAAACAATACGTAAAATTTACTATTTACATATTCTATATTTTCAATACTATTGGGTCTAATCCTACCAACCTCCGGTAGGTATAAGTGACCAGAGGCGCAAAGAATCTCCCGGCTCAACAAAGTGAACGACAAAGTAAGAATTGGAATAGAAGTTTGGACCATGATCAGAACTGTGGAAGAACTGTTCAGCACCGCTCAGGACAGGGAAGCTTTCTCTCAAGCGGTCGTCAACGTCGCACAGACGTCCGGATGGGCGATCTGGTTTCTCAATAGGTATACATTTCCAATGTTTGTAATTAAAAATAAATTATTGTATTATCATACTAAATACATGACATCACTGGATGCGTAATCTGTTTTTGTAGGTAAGCTCCAAATTTTTTGTGATAGGTACAAGAACAGACACATTTGTGAGAACTAATTATTTTTATGGGAAACACTTATTAGTCACCTCAGAAACATAAAGCCGTTAACACGTGTTATTGTATACTTGATTCATTTATAAGTATAAAAAATGTAGCTACTGGTATGTAAATATTTTACCTATTTTTTATTTATTTATAAAAAATAATTTCACTTGTTTTCTTTTTAACTTTGTTTAGTCTTTATTTAAGGCTGGTTTTTTCTTTTTTTTTTTAACTTTCAAAGCTTGCCAAAGTCAAACTACGTAAAACGCTGTTTTTTTCTTATTAACATAGTTTATATTGACTATCAGTTGGTACATATATATGAAAATTGTAACCGACTACGTCCGACTTTAGAAAAAAAAATGTTTCAGGGTTGAAGGACACCATTCGGTGGCTGGATCTTTTCTACGTTTGACAGAATAAAGCAAAATCTTCAAGGCAAACGGTGAGTGTGTACAATTATTTATTTAATCAATTTAATTATAAAAATAAGTGAGAAAAAATAATGTCAATTTTTGTATAAAATTAAAGAATCGGTGGATCGAGTCTCACTATAAACTGGTTAAGTTTTTGGCTAAAAATAGTGATTGGCTGGAAGTAATAGAGACATTTGAGACTGTTGTATTAGATTCTTCCTGTGAAGACCTCCAAATGCAAGTATATCTACAGGTCGATCGAGAAAAATATTTTTGGAAAGAAGTGAACAAACTAAGAAAAGAAAATTTCAACTTTTGTTGGTCGCAAATAAGGCGGGGGAAATTATTATTGCAGCTCAAATGACCTTACAATTTACAGGTAGGCATGATGCAGAACAAATACTGAAGCAAGTGCCCTGTTATTTTCCAAAAAGAGCCACTAAAATTTTAAAAATTCAGGCGTCGCGACGCCTCGTGGCGCTGTTGGTTAAACAGCCAACTGTGAAACTGGCATACAATATTTTTTTCTCAATTGGTCTGAGTGTTGTGGTGAATTTTTCATTACATCTTTCCAAATTCTCTCTTTTACACCTATTGACAAGGTTAGGCAAGTAATTCATTGAAAAAAAAAATATATGTAAAGAAACTTTCTTAAATTGTTACCTTTATTGCTCTATAAAAACGTTCTTACATACCTTATAAAATAATATATTTGTATTATCAATAAACCTTTTATAAAGATATCCTTTATAACTCTTAATTGCTTTATAACAATGTTCTTAATTTTCTTATAAAAAAATATATTTAATAATAATAATAATATTTGGCTGATTTATATAGCGCCATTTTTGTGAAAAATCACCTCAAGGGCGCTTTACAATTGTATATCTAAACTTACATTCTAACTTAACTTAATTTATATATTATATTTCCAGATTTAAAATTGAGGGTATGATAGTTTAAATAAGTGGAATTTTAGTTGAGATCTGAACTGACTGGGACTGTCAATGATTCGTAAGTTTGAAGGCAATTGGTTCCAGGCAGAGGGGCTGGCGGCGGCAAAAGCACGATCTCCAAATCTAGTGTTTGGGAAGCGCCGGATTTCGACAAGTTTTCCTCTTCCTGAATCAAATTGTATTTGTTTTGTCAATACAGATTAGTTTTATATTTATGAAATTAATTTTCCGTTCCTATTATTCAAAATGATAATTTCACAGCGGAAATAGTTTTGATATATCAGATTGGCTATCTGGACCACTGTGCGTCGGGAGGACTTGACATGACGCGGAAAAAAGTTAGATATTTTTATAAAAACTGCAATGTATGAGAAATTTTTAATGGTGCCTTGAACAGATTAAATCGACACACCTATTTGATTAAACAACTTAAATTGCATATGGGTATTTTTAATATATTACATCAGAGATAATGGATATTTTGAGGAAAGAATATGGAATTCCATGAACTAACAATGCTTCGATTTGTCATAGGTTTGAGTAATTGATCATTTAACATAAAAGTCAAATGAATGGAAAACGGTTTTTATAAACACGAATGCCCAATTTTGCAATTCACTATGTTTGTATTTATTATTACTTTTGTAGCAGGTTTTTGTATCATTTAGGCGCTGGTGACCTTTTTTTCTTGGTTATTTCACCGCATTTAAAAATCACTACTTACCCACGTTTTAATGCTTTTTTATTATTATTTTATTGAAAAAATAACCCTCTAAACCTCTATTTATAGGTTTGTCAGCTGGTGAAAAAGATGAGATATGGAAAAAATGAATGAAAAATACACTAAAACACTTGTTCTGGGTGAACAATTAGGAAATAATATTTCTTGAATTTTTTTCTTGCAACCGGCGGGAATCGAAATCGCGACGCTAGTTTTACAGTTGGCCGTCTGACCAACTGCGCCACGGTGTTTGTCAACACATGCACATTGCACTGTTATCAAAAATGACATAAAGATCCGTAAAGGCATTTAAAAAATAATATTTTATTATACCCTAATAAAGATACTTTTTGAATGATTGGCTCAAAAAAGATTAGTTGCCAAACATGTGGATGCAATTGGGATTTTAGGATTTTTTCTCATATGGACGAAAACAAGGATCGCATTTCAGAAACTCATTTTAAATGATATAAGTATACAAATTACCTTGATATTTCATACTTTTCATAGGATCTAGAATTTTCTTGGTTTTTTTTTGAAAACTTTTACTTTCTTTATGCCTTTGTTACTTCGAAAAAGATTTAACAAAAGAAGATTCCTCATATATCAAAACACATTTTGGGAGATCCGGAGTATGTATTTCAGCGAGAATTTTAATCTTTTGTACGTCACTTCACGTCATTCACTCATTCATTTAAATGAAATTTCCGTACCCTAATCTCCGATATATCAATCGCTTTCAACGCTCTATAAATGGAAATATTTTCGCGCATCATTTCGATGAAAAATATTCATACTGAGGGGTTTATGGCACCGTTAGGGTAGATTCTGAGCGGTCCAAAGTGAGGATAGATCCCTCTCATTTAGCACTCGCAGCATTGTATGGAAGTCTTTGCTTAGCGGATAAGCTTCCCTTTGATAGCCCTAACCCCCTCTCGTGGGATTCGCACCACCTATCGGCACCCGCTTCAACCTTTTTACATTTTTATGATTCGCGGTGGATTCGGATGAACGCCGAAACCGAACCGCGAAATGCAGCTTTAAATTGCACTAAAAGAGATAAATAGCATAAAATAGCAACTTCAAATTCAATCAAAGATGCATCATCAAATATCAAGTAACCAAAATGTTTTAAGCTAGTCCAAATCTTAGTAAACGAAGATTATCTAAATTTAACGCTTGAGGAATTTTTTAAAGACAGATCTCACAGAGAAAAAAAAACGAATGCTACGACTTAGACTAGACAATACGAATTCCATGACCACTCCCTAGTTGGAGCACATGGTACCCACGAAGATTTTCTAGGCATCTCTGTCGGTTGCCAGCTCCTGTGCATTGTCGCAAGTCGGGTTTGCATTTTATTGTTCTGACTCGATCTGCCGATAAACAGTCAGCAGCGGACGTCCAGAACGTCGAGAACACGATGCCTTGTAAAGTAGGCAAACCTAATAACCGGTGAGGTGCCACGATTCATATCCGTAGAAAAGAGACTGATTATAAGCCTCCCTATTTTTTATTTAGAAAATCTTCATACGTCTTATTTATCAAACTTATCTGTTACTACACAACGTTAAAGTTTTCTAGCATTTTTATAAGTAATACTTGTACACAGTTAAAAATACAAATCAATTTAGACATGTCATTATTTGCATCTTAGTTATATATTTGATGTTGTTATTGTTAAAATATTTATCAAAAAAGAGTTAACAACCAAATGAAAAAAAAACTTGCATTGAAATTGAAATGTTACCGGATTGTTATTGTAATGTCTGTGAATGCATTGCAGTTTTTGTTATGATTTCAATACATTTTATAATTTTTTTGCCCAAATAAAACCAGTGAAAAACAGGACAATATGGAAAAATTATCTTGCGTTTATTTATTTTATTTATTTAAATCTTAAAGTAGGGCACACATATCATACAGATTGTTATGTGTGTTCTAATAATAACATTGCAAATATATTTAATTTATAAATTGTTTACCACATATGTCTTGACCATTATTTTAAATTTTGATATGTTTTTTTCTTCATAAATATTTTTTTCCATTTCGTAATACTTTTTAATTGCTTTAAATAAAATTGAATTTTGTGACTTTGCCTTTTTCCTAAATGGAAGTCTAATTTTGTTCTTTTCTCTAGTATTGTGATCGTGTTCATGCTGGTTCCGATCAATTTTTTTCCAAAATTCTGTTTTTTTATTAGAATTTATAATTTTATGAACAAATATCATTGTATTGTAAAATATTCTTTGTTTATATGTTAATAATTTCATTTCATTTACCATCGACTTTACCCTCGTATATCTGTTTTTTTTCAAAATGATTCAAAATTCAAAAATGTAAATAAAGGTTTAGTGCTCTGCTTCAATAAACACGTTAGTTAAAGGGCTTTATTGTTTATAATTTGTCAACAGTTGATATTGGGGATAAGGCCCATGGTAATATGATTACAGTTTAGGGTTAACATATATTAAGGGTTTACAATAATAAGTGAACTATTAGTATCTTATCTAAGAATTTAATTTAATCAGACCTAATATCTCTTCCAAAGAGCCTAAAGCGACCACAAACTTGCCAAAGATCCCAAAGATGAATCAATCTCATTGTTTATGGATTCTAATAGGTCTTAGTGGTATTAACCTATATCGATTTGGTTTGTTCTGATTAAGAAAAGGTTTCAACAATGTTTTGAGTATGTCCAAATGCTTGCATACTGGCTGGATTTTCTCCCTAGTGAGATGTTCATATTTAAATTGCAACAGGGGAAAAAATCCAGCCAGTCTGCAAGCATTTGGACATACTCAAAACATTGTTGAATTAACTACCTGGTAAAAAAAGAAGTACAAAAATTGGAAAATTGTTTTCAGGCGTTGCCTAGTAGGTGAATTGGTTCGGCCGGATGAATCTCACCCACAGAATAAAGGTTTCAGCTCTTGTACTTTACAAAAGTCAACAGATGGAAGAGTTGAGGAAATGTGGATGTTCAAACATAGGCAGAATAGTAAATGTTACACAGTGTGTAAAATGGCCACTAAAACCAGCCAATGATAGGTCATAAGCCCTGTAAATGCCTAGACTCTCATGTTCCCTTCTCAAAAATGTTTTTCCTCTCTGTTGCAACAAATCTAAAAAAGAAAGGGTTTGTTAATTTTTAAATGGTAAATTTAAATACATATTATTCGATCGCCGCAGTTGAAACAAAAAAGTTATTAATTTGTGGGTTGGATTTGTTTTTTATTTTCCAAGGCCTTAAGCCATGTGAATTTGTTGCAAGATAGTGGGAAAATATTTTTGAGAAGAAAATAGGGAATTCTAGGCAAATACAGAGTTAAGGACTGTCATTGGCTGGCGGTTGGCGACCAATTTAGATCTCAATAACTTCCTGAGGAGGAAATCCAGTCTGTCAACTAAAATTTGAACATACTCAAAACATCGTTGATTAATCTAACTGCCATTTGGAGAAATACACTAATTTTAAAAATGTTTTCGTGCTTGCCTAGTTCCTGAAATGGTTCATCTGGATTAATCTTGCCCATACGATAAAGGCTTAAGCTAATTTATTTTACAAAATTCAACAGATGGTGGATTTGAGGAAACGTGGATGTACAAACATAGGCAGAATGGTGAGTGTTACACAGTACTTAAACCGGCCACAAAAACCAGCCAATGACTATTCGTGAGCCCTGTAAATGCCTAGAAATTCATATTACTTTCTCAAAAATGTTTAACCTCTCTGTAGCAATGAATTAAGATCTTAAAAACTCTCTGGGCATATCTACAATATCCCACATATCTACAAACATTACATACTCAAAACATTGTTGCGTAATCTATGGTTTCCCGAGAGTGTGGTTATAATTTGTGGAAGGGATGCCATTCCGATAAATTTAAAAAAAAAAAAAAAATATTTTTTTATTGATTTTTTTAAAAAGATTTTTTTAAAAGTTTACCCTGAGGAATCTGGTCGCGGTCTGGCCCTTAAACTCCGTGCATAGTGTAAATAAATACGTATGTACAAACATGTTTGTGTTTTATAAAATTTCCATCTTAGAACAGGCTGTGCCATGTTAGATGGGACTATCCTAAACAAAGGACACTCCGTTTTCATTTTACATTAATTGGTTTTATAGAAATTCCCCGTTATTAAGTATGTTTTTTTTGCAATAAATTTATAAATAAATTAATAATAAATAAATTGTTGTTATTTGATTAAGCTGTAAATATAATCAATTAATAAATAAGTAGAGAAGATAAGAAAAGGTAGGTATTTCAAAGGTTTAGGAGCTTTTATATGACTAAGGAGGATCTAAATAAACCGTTAAACCATTTTGACCAAATGTTTGGTTGGGTAAGTCCAGTTGTTAGTTACTAGGCTTTGTCGACTGTACCGTTGTATATTTCACGTGTTAAAACGACATGTAAAATGCATATGGAGGCATAAACGACTTTATTGCCTCATAACGAAGGCTGTATAAAAATATAATATGGCAGGAAACGTCTTCCAAATACGGGCCAAAGAGAGAGAGCAAACCTTATCAGGCACAACACGCAATGTGTCAATAACGTTCTGATTTCTGGCCAGATAAAGGAAAAGCACTGTTCGTATCGTTATTTATTTGAACGGTTATGTGAAAATTCCTGGAAAATTGAGGGGAAAAAATGTTCAAGCCATTTCGTATTTTTTACGGAAGAATGATAAAAAATAAATCAATTTTAAAATGTAAGCCCAGCGAATTCCAAACAAAATTATGCTACTCCTGTCAAAAATATCATCATCATTTCTCTTTTCACACCCAGCGGTAGCACAGAGCACTGTATTGTGACAACAAATGCGGCATATTTTAATCATCTGTTACATGAAGGGAAGATTTTAGTCTTTCGTTGGGGTGTCCAGGACTATTGGCGTGAAAAAACTTTGTAATAAATATATTACGTTGACCCTACAAGGAATCGAACCCAGAGCCTCAAACATGGTTGGAAAAGGTTTCAACCACTACATAAGAGGCAGAATTATTGCCATTCGATTTCATTTTCTGATTTTTACCTGAGAGTCGAGAACGCTTGTCCAGGATTCGGGTTCTATTTCAAAGAAAAACTGTATTCTTCATCCGCTTGGCCACAGATTCTAAAGGTACATTTTTATTAATATATATTTTTTTAATTTTGTTTAAAAAAAAAGTTTAGTTATTTAAACTTTAGGACACATTTAAATAGATTTTAAATAAATCCGTCATATTTTGAGATTTTAAGCATATTTCAGTCGTGTAAACAAGATCTTAAAATAACATTGTGATATTTTAATGTATGATTGAAGTGTTAAACAAAAATTAACGACCTTTAATTTTTACAGAAAAATAATATTCTATAATAACTATTAATTTTTAATTAAAAATATAACCAAGGCTGCAAAATTTTATAAGTGCACCCGTGTAGGTCAACCTTTTTTAAGTTACGTTACGATTTCTGATCACATGGTATGCCTATTTTGATCAAAGTAATTAAAATTATAAGCATTTAAATTTGAAGATGTAATATTAGTGTAAAAAATCAAAAAACCGGTTTATTGTGAGTAATACGCGCCATTATTTCAAAGTGAAATCAAGTAAGTTTAACGTTTTATCTCGTTCATAAAATATCCATATGTGTCTACGCCGCACCGAGTCGAATACTTTACATACTTCCGTCTAACTCTACGAACTTTTACTGCCAATTTAGATGTAGAGTATTCATGGTAACATAAAATCCAATGACACGAGATTCTCGACTTCGTTAAAAAGCGTAATGTTTCGTCTACAATAGCGTGGCGGTTCAGGCGTGGATGTCTTTAGAATAGCCTTGTTAGTGATAAGTATCTTTGTATGATATATTCTGCTAACAAGCCACCCGCTTGCATTTATACGGCACGCTTTTATCATTCATAACTAAGCTCAAGCATAGTTGTATGGAAAAAAGAAGACTTTTTTACAATAATAGAAAATTTGTATATATTCGTACGCCAAACCCATGACATCGCGTTTTCTTGTTCCACATACCCGTTGATAAATTTAAAATATTTAACTTGTACGCAAGAAAATAAGGCAATTAAATCACTTATAGAAAACGAGATTTTCAATTATTTTATGTCACTCGCAGTGTAGATATACAGTTTTGTAATTCGATGAACTTATATTGGAATCCTGAATGACTTTATTCATAAATAATAATCTATACAAACTTTTATGTAAGCCAATCTGTTTTATATTTAGTCTAAAACTGTCGTAAACCGAATAAATGATATTGCGATGGGTATGAAAATGATAGGTAAATATTACACACAGAGGTACCGTTATTTCACATGTGGGGTTTTGGAAATGTACCCCTTAAATAATAAACGACAAACAACACCTGTCAAAGACCTACAAACGATGAGGTTTTGTTGTGACAGAGTGACGTCACGTAAGTCTCCCTCAATTTGAATTGGAAATAAAATAACGAAAGCTTTTACTTTTGATCGCAAGGATCAAGTATAGCCCAAAGTCAAACACGGCAGGTAAACCGTCTATATTATTGTTTGCTCTAGCGTCGGGCAGAAATGCGTCGTAGCTACGCTAAACTCAAACTCTTGCTCGATTCCAATATACAGCCAATATCTGGTATTTCTAAAGGTAGACTTCCTTGGCTCACCACCTGCTTGATTCACCAAACCAGGTGGTTTGGGTTGCCCTGTGTAAACCACCAAGAGCTTTGAACGAGTAAATTGAAAGCGAAACGGTTCCAATATGCATAAGAGCCAGATGCTTCAATTCGTAAAGTTTATTAAATCAATGTAATGAAATGAATTGAAATTGTATAAATCATTTTAGAAGCACTTTTTTCTCAAAACCGAAACGATGAAAATAGCAAATTAATTTTTGAATCGAACTATTTTGTATGTTTGAGTATTTATTTTTTAAATCTTCGACAGTTTTTTAATCGGACGAACTTCTGCGCTGGCATTTTATCGACGCAAACCAATTATTGGATTCGAGCGGATAAAATATTGCTATTGCCGTAGTGGAGAAACGAGTAATCGAAAATTCAAAGTTAATTGATTGATAATAAAGTTTGTGAATTGGAAACCAAAAATGCATGCCCGCGTTTCCGTTTGTTCGCCATTACTGTTTGCTATTTTAGCCAGCAGGTGACATTCCGGGCAAAAATAAACTGAAATCAGGTATTTATAACATTTTACATAAAATAAAAATATACATTCAAAAAGCGAATTATTTTAGACGTTAAATTTTCTATGGATGCCTTCCAGAAGTTTCCATTACCCATTTTAAAATATTTTCACTGACGCATTTTTTTTAAAGAATGCTACTCATGTGAACAAAGAGTGGAATGTATCAAAGTACGGGAAAAATACAATTATCCTTGATTATATAATTGCATGAAAAGATAAATTACACATATGTAAAAAATATATATAAGTACCTTTTTAAATATTTTAAAACCACAATTATTGTTGATTCAACTGGTATAAAAATTAGATAGTGTTTTTAGGCGTTGCCTATTGGGTAAAATAATTCAACCAGCGAATATATTCCGCATCAATAAAGAGTTTAGCTATTCCACTTCACAACATCAGCAAATGAACGAGATGAGAAAATGTGGATGTTTTAGCATAGGCGCAATGATGAATGTTACATAGTGTGTAAATTGACCTCTTAAACCTGCCAATCTCATATTGTGAGCATATTGCCTTTAGCAATTTCTTTCTACCGACCATAGACTTCCATATTCTCTTCTCAAAAAAAATGTTTTCCCTCTCTGTTGCAATATAATATGTTAACCATTATTTAGTGTCCTTATCCTATAAATAGCTTATAAATAGCTTATAAATTGCATTGAGTTGTCTGTGGCTTGAGTCTAAAAGGGCCAAAAAGGTAACAACAACATTACAGGAGATTAGGTTTTCTGCTATTTTGTGATGTTATAATAAACTGTTTGCAGTGTTTGAAACCGTTATCAATAAAAAAATACTATCACATATGTCAAAATCCTTAACAGGTCGACCACCGGTCAAATTTTAACTTCTCTAACTGTGCTGAAAGTATGCAGTACCATGGAATAAACCCTCTTAAAAATTAAAAAATAAGGTTGGACCAGTTATTTTAATACAAATTAATAAATAAAAAAATTCATTTCCCTAATCTACTTGAAAGACTTCCATTCCGTGTGCCATCTAGACCAACAAGACAAAATCTTCCGTTTCACACAGATAACGCGTTAAAAAAATATTTGAAACAATCTACAATACCTAGAATAAGCGACTAATATAACAATAGATTTACCGAGGCTGATAATTTGAAAATTTTGAAATTTTTTTCTATTTGATATTTTGTAAATTTAGGTCAAAAATCAAGTAGCAGATATTTAACTTTATTATTTTATACATATTTTAAAAATTTATTTTATTTTACAATCGTTATATTTCACATAATTTAAATTATTGTATCAAGTGTGAACAATTTTTTTAGTGTGCGCATGAGTGTATTACACTTAGTAAATTAAAACATTGTCACATACTGTTGTTTACCGAATAATAAAATAATCAAAAAAATGTGAGTGTGTAAAACATTGCTAATAACTTTCATTTTTATTGACATCAACCCTCTACAAAGTTTGGGCAAGAAAAAAACGAAATCCAACATTGGCCCTTTTAGAATCAAGACACAGATGTATTTATACACAAAATGCGGAACTAAACACCTGTCTTGTGTTCCATTCAATTGAAGCTTCGGAACTTATCTTGTATCAATGCTGATGCGGCATGACGCGACAATGCTCTTTTTTAAAACGAAATTTGAACCTTTCGTTCTATGAAAGATAATTTATATTTAATTATACCTTAGTGACAACTTGTTGTTATTAAATACTCAGTATTTAACAACAAAAATCTCTACAAGCAGGAAACAAAACTAGTAAAATTGTATTTTATTTGTAATTCCTCAGATTAAATTTGAATATTGGTAAACAAATATTCACATTGGTATAATAATTCGAAATAATCTTATTGTTTTAAATGTTGCTCCCTTAATGCACCATTTGTGTCCATAATTACAGATTTTAATCAATCCGCAGCTCAAAATATGATTAACGGGAGTCCATTAGATAGCGAAGCTCTGACAGCGTATGTTCTGCCATCACCTATCAACCATCGCACTTCACTTATCAAATACCAGCCTAGCTACGTGCATATCACACATTACACCAGCCATCAAACATCACATAACCCACACCCATGGTATTTGATTGCCCCAAACTTCCATGCACTGATGACACAAATGTTGCACCTCTGTGCATGAAATTTAAACCGCGATATTTAATGCCAGCAAAAGATTTTTGAATGTGATATAATGCCTGTAATGGATATAGTAGTCAATGCTCGTCGTAAAAAGCCGATGATATTTCAAAATAATGGTAAAACAAGTATAAATGGCAAAACTGAACGGTAATGTGAGATGTGGACGACAGAAGATGACGTGACATGATCAGATTTACCAAAATCTTAGATCTGGTCATGTCAAAAGCGGACAAAACCGAAGGGCATGTATGCCGAGATGGATGAATGTGGAAGAAGCTAGAAATGTATGTCAGGATAGACGTGTATGGCGGTCCATTCTCTCTGCCTTCTCCTCCAAGGAAATTTTAATACCTAATATTTTTAATACCTAATTCATCACTCTTATTTTCTTGCCTCCACAGTAGTAACTGCTCGATTGTGGAATAATCAACCTACTAATGTTAGGGACGCCCTTTTTTATTTACATTTAAGTCAAGATTGAAATGTCACTGTCCAAATATTTAAGTTTTTTCTTTATTCTTCTTCTTTCCTTCCCATCTCCTCACCTCTCTTCATAGTATAGTGTGAATTATTGAAAAAAAAATGTATAAAATCGTAAGATTCGATATGTCCATGTGCTTGTAATTTTCCCAATCTGAACAGTTTGGGTAGGTAGGAAGAAATTGCCTCGAAGCAATATGCCCGCCCTTATATGTTTATAAATTGTGTATGTATATAAAATGTTTAATAAATAAATAGTAGTAGTAGTACTTTCCCTCTCAAGTACAGATGTGCCTCCATAAAAACAAATATTATGATTAACCGCAGAATACTAATAAATTGACTGTTGAAACGTCACAAAACGACCATAAGAGCCATGGTAAAACACAATTATAAACAGTGTTTATAACTTTATTGTTATGAATATAATCAAGAACGAGAATTTTACCTAAATCAAATAAAGTTTTTGGCTTTCGTGGAGCTTCGTTGCTACTTTACAGAATATGAAAGTCCTTTGGGCGTATTTTAATTAATAAATAACCCCGATTAACAGTGAACTTTGCTGAATCGTACAAGCGTACATAAGTATGCATTTAAAAGAAAAAATAAAGTTTTCCTTCTCAGTTTAAAATACAATATGTAATAACCCTGATATAAAAAATGTAGTTTATTTTATATTAAGGTTTTATTCCATTTTAGTTATTTTCTAAGTGATAAAAAATCTTGAGATATCTTTCTTTTGAAATACACCTTTTTTGAGGGGTACATGCAATTTTATGTGTACTAAAATCAGTACGGATATTAATAATTTTAAAATACACAAGATATCCAGGTTTCACAATAATTACTGCATTTACGTTTTAATTTAATAATAAATTAGTATAAATTAGAAGCAAACATTAAAAAAGTATTAAAACTTATTTCAACCGAGAGGGATAACTTTTTTGAGAAGGGAATATGGACGTCTAGGCATTAACAGGGCTTATGACCTGTCATCGGCTGGTTTAAATGGACATTTTACACACTGTGTAACATTCACCATTCTGTCCATGTTTGAGCATCCACATTTCCTCAACTCTTCCATCTGTTGACTTTTGTCAACAAAAAAAAACACGTATTTAATGAATATTATGTTTTTATCTTATAGATTTAGATATGAAATATAAAATTTCATAAACATCAACGTTTTTATCAAATTAAGACAAATAACTTTTGGAATGTTTGCTCCTCATTAATTATATTTGTATTTAATTTTTCATTTGTTTTATAAGTATTGTTTTCATTGAAAAAAATTGAACCCTTTTTACCGACAGAACTATTTAAGGTTTATCGCCTAACAAAATAGAATATGTTCTTATAACTCATAAAATAAAATTTTAATGTCAGCTACTGAAAATTTAAGCACTTAAATGAAGTACTTGTAATCTTTATGGAAAAATTAGAAATACACTAATATGTGTTTTATTAAGGAACAACATTTTTATGCTTCAAGTGCATGTAAATTTATTTATTTATGAAGGTATTTTAATACCCAATGGGCATTTATAAAGACGATAAACATTACATGATGTATCAAAAAAACATAGTATCATTATTCAGGTACTAGAAGAAGAGAAAAAAAAATATTTTAAAAAAACATTGGTATAAATTAGTACAACAATGGACAAAACACCGAAATATAAATACAGCACCGTAACATTAAAGAAGAGAGGGAGCGAAATTGAACTACATAGGTGGAAATAGATATGCGAGAGAGAATTTGAGTCAGTGATCGAATGAAAGAAGACCACATGCATACAAAAAATCAAGACTGGGACTTTTTATGTAAACCTAGGAGCTCCAGGCAAGACAGCGTAAAAACCATAATAATTCGTTTTCTATATATTTTTTTTAGTTTAAAAAGTAAATTCTGTCTTAGTTTTCATGTTTCAGTAGTTCAGGTGCATCACAGAGTGAATTAAAAATTTTGCAAAGGACTCTTATTACTAAAGACCGGATTTATTTTAACAAGAACATGTATCCAATATTTAAAATAGTTTCAAATGTACCAAAATTTACTTTTGGATAAGCTTAACATCCAGCCTATCTTTCTTAAAAAATTATGTTTAACCGATTTAATAAAAACACATGTCATTAAATTATTAAAGAGATACTACGTTAAATATTCTAAAATCTGGATTCGATATTTACTAGTTCATTTATTTTTGTACAATAAATGCAATACTTTTGTTTTTTATCTGTGATAACATTTAATTGACGCAATTTTTCTAATATGGCCCGCATTAAAATAATAATAAATCATTATAAATCATAATAAAAGCATACAATATGATAAATGCAAAACATAAAACAAAGGTATTCATAATTAAGTGACAGACTTTTTGGCACTAGAAATTTTTGGCCGAGTTACCAAAAAAAACAGTATAAAAAAATGTATTTTCGTTTAAAATAAAAATTAATTTTAAAAAGTTAAGAAAACACAAACAAAAACATCGTATTTGTTATGGTGTATATTGTTAACATTATTTTCATTTAATATTATATTTTTTACATCCACACGTTATTTTTGAAATTCATTGTCTTTGCTTACTATTATGACTTATTCTATGCTATTTATTTTTAAATCAAGCTCTGCGATAGTTCAAATGTTTTGAAAATAAGTTAAGGGATCACAAATTTTTTCACCAAACCACATTCAACAAAATATTTAAGCTATTTGAATAGAAAACAAACAACATAAAAATGTATTATTTGCATAAACACAGGTTTTGTATTACGTAGCTATATATCTGAAGTCTTAAAAGGTTTTTTCTTTTATCGAATGATATCAGTAAAAAGTAAAAATTTAATACAATCAAAATTTTGCCAATTAATTGGTAGTGTTTAATACCTTTTTGTTATTTTTAAAATTATTATTTACTGTGATGAAAATTTCGTTGATTGAGTTAGTTATTGTAAACAAATCTGAAATTATTTAATTGGTTACGTAAATAAGGCGTAAATCTGTCGTAAATTATATCATTTAACATAACAATAAAACGCGTTGTTGTTTGTTTGTTTATTGGAAACAAAACAATTTCGTTTATTCTTTCTATAGAATAATTGTGGCTTGAAAATTTCTTTTCCTTTACCGATTCTAAAGGATTTAATGGGGACAATAAAGTTTATCTGAAAAGTTCTTTAAAAAAATATGTTATATGTTTTTCATCATAAACGCGCATAATTGTATAAGTAGGATTACGTTGTCCTCGTGTGTTGTGGAGTGGTGTGTTAGGGAGCCAACTGGCGCGTATCGCTTATATGGATATTGAATAGGTAGAATAACATTGATTTCATTGGATGCGTCGAGTCACCTCGATACAAGTAGAAGAAATTGCTCAAAACGTTTATCATTTACGTTCTTTTTTTTCAATGGAATAACCCGTTAAGCCTATTTAAGAGATTGGAAAAAGCGGTTATGGAACTGACGATACATCACAGTACCCAGATAAACAAGGAAGTTTAGTGCTATTGGAAATTGGATACAAAAAATGTTTTCTTACGCGTATTTAGTTATACAACAAAGTTTCTGAGAAAATGCATGAAAAAAAAATTAAATAAAAATGGACTTCTATTAAACGTCACAGTTTCATGTAAACGCGTAATAACAATCAATCAAAGTGTTGTTGTGGCAACCATAAATAGATTTCTGCTTTTCGGGGTAGTCATGTCTTTCAACGTTTAGCTCGTACAAATAATTTGTTTTTATAATTGTACAGGATTCTACATTAAGATGTCAGAAAAACCCACTGACTTGAACCAGTGACGTCACCGTTGCTGGCGATGTATTTTTGATATTTCATTGGGGATTTTTGAATTTTAAAAACTTTAAAAATTCATAGCGACAAAAATACAAAAATAAAAATGCTTGTAAATTTCGTTTACAAAGCAAAATGGCAAAAAAAAGAAAAATATTACTTATTTGTATTTTTTGCACCTGGCGGGAATCGAACGCGCCGGCCTCCCTCGCGAGGCCCAGATTCAAATTAAGCCATTTGAAAAACCGTGCCTTTCGTTTTTCATTATATTATAATATACCTATTTTGTTAATTATGTTTTATGGTAATCTCAAGCGGATTGTTAGCCTCGCTTTTATCCGAGTTAAATCCTCAGATTTATACTAAATTAAGCAGTGGAGTTGTAGGTAAATAATTTACTCACAGTAATGATTCAAACCCACCCGCAATTTAATTCTAATCATCTCAAATCGCTATCAAGGCTATGCCGAGTTAACGATTTTCATCTTGTAATTAATCAGAAACTAACACGCGCCGGGGTTTGTCTGATAGCGCGGGTTAAACAAGAACTTGGGAATACAATTTACACCCAACTTGTGCATATGCAATAGGGTAGCAAACATCGGAGGGTGAGACCGCTGGGACCATCCCCCTCTCCTCCAGTGCCGGCACCCCTCTCGTTCCCCTTCCAGGTAGCTAAACTATCATATTTACACGGGCGTAAATATGAAATGAAAATTAATAAACCAACAGTTTAGTAACGCGAGAGAAGCAGCTATGTAAACATTATTTCGGACGGATGGATATGAGAATAGAATTTCGCAAATGAAACGAATTACGTGTATGGTTTATATACAAAACATTTTATTCGTGATCAAGCATTCTGACAAATGTTCGTTTAACATAGTGGCGTGTTAACAACTTTTAAAAAAAATAAAAATATTTTAAATCTTAAAGTAGGGCACACATATCATACATATTGTTATGTGTGTTCTAATAATAACTTTGCAAATATATTTAATTTGTAAATTGTTTATCACATATGTCTTGACCATTATTTTAAATTTTGATATGTTTTTTTTCTTCATAAATATTTTTTTCCATTTCGTAATACTTTTTAATTGCTTTAAATAAAATTGAATTTTGTGACTTTGCCTTTTTCCTAAATGGAAGTCTAATTTTGTTCTTTTCTCTAGTATTGTGATCGTGTTCATGCTGGTTCCGATCATTTTTTTCCAAAATTCTGTTTTTTTTATTAGAGTTTATAATTTTATGAACAAATATCATTGTATTGTAAAATATTCTTTGTTTATATGTTAATAATTTCATTTCATTTACCATCGACTTTACCCTCGTATATCTGTTTTTTTTCAAAATGATTCTAAAGGTAATACAGTTACTTTTGTAATACAGTTAGTTTATCTATGTTTTCTTTGTTTGATAAAAATAAAATGCTACTACAGTAGTTAACGTGTGGTTCAATAATTGCTTTGTAAATAGTTTTGCAAGAGTTATTTATGTTACTTATGGCTTTTTATGGTAACCGCCTTTGAGACGCATCCATTGTTTAATCAGAACTCATACAACAAACAATACAACCAGAATACCGCATACCATTTATGCTATTAATCATGTATTTATATAATATATCTAGCAAGTGACATTGATTTAACAATGTAACCATTGGTAAGGAAATTCTCGGAACTTCTTTTTTCTAGGAAGGCCTGATTGGGATCTCGGGCACCTTAAAATATCACAGATTTGGGCCTCACAATTTATTTTTTGCGGGCTAGAGAAATTCGAATTAAATAAAAAAGAATCTGTTACTCAAAATAATACTACCGAAACTGCACGAAATTTACAAATACTATATATTATACAAGATGGCGCATAAGTCAGCAGAAAAGTATAAATGATCATCTTAGCTCTTTGTTATAAAAATATGACCATGATACCCTGTGATTGATGTACCAATCTAGTGCCCTATGCACTATTAGGTGCAGAAAATGAGTAATAATGACAATGAAAAAAAATAATTTATTAATAGTCATCTATAAATATCTCTAAGTCATTTAAATTTTGAGAGCAAATAATAAATATATAAATATACGAATTATATTAGAAAATGAAATATTATAAAAATATGAAAATAATCCTGATTTAGCGTTGAATATCACCGATAATAAAGCTCAAATTCCTGTCGCAAATATAAGTACAAACGTAAAATGTTGATATCAAATACCACCCTTGTAAGAAAAAAAATATTTGATTTATCGGGTCCACGTGTAGTATTCAGTAAACATGATAAAAAAAAAATAGGAATTAATTCATAAGTTACGTAAACCTTGACGAAGAAACTTGTTAACTTTGAAACCGGTAGGTGGAAAAAAAAAAAAAAAAGTTAATGGTTAAAAACAAAGTTATTTTATTTGCTTTACAAACGTTATCATTAAATTCTATAGTATTAATATTAGAGATTGCAAAAAAGTTGACTTAAAAAAATATATAAATACCCCCAAGGCGTTTATAAGTAATTTAAAAAATAACTAACTAGTTAGATACGGCATTTAAATTTTTAAAAAAATAAATTATGTTGCTTAATTAAAGTATAAATCCTTCTAAAGTGGCTACTTGTAGCAGCCAATGACACGTTATAAACCATGTAAATGCCCAAAATTTCATATTCCCTTCTCTTAAATGTTTCCTCTCAACTCTCGTAAATGTACTGTACTACTTGTTGTACAGATCACACAATTTTCCTACCGCCACCGATTTCAGCGTCATTAAAGCTATCGATTTCCAAAAGAAAATATGACCAATCTTCCTTTCTTATTCATTGTTAATATTTAAATTTTTGATTGAGTCAGAAATGAAATTCAGAACCTCACAAAAAGCCGTTAAACGTGTACTCATTATATTGATACTAGTATAAAAAATATGATAAATCTTTGATATAATAATGTTGGTATTATGGAGGGAGTAATGCTTTTATCATGCATCGATTTGAGGTTGGCTGTTTTCATACGTAAAACAATCAATCAAGCTGGTATGAGATAATACCGAGGTCACATAAATATAGCTCTTCATGTTGGCCAATACAATTCACGAACAGTGTATACTTGTAATGCCGTATTAAACAGACTTCATGAACTCGGCAATAGTTATTCTCACGTATCTGATATATTTAGTGTAGGGTATTGTTCCTATAGAACAAACCTTTTGAACTTTTTCAAAGATGGTAAATGGTAATTATATTTATTTATTCATGGATTTCATAATATATATAGATGCAGTTTTTTGTTCACTTTGCCTAGCTGTGTGGAACAATACTTATGATTTTCCTGTTGTATTACTGTAGAATGCTTTATTATTTAAACTTTCTACTGAATATGCTGTATATTTTTTAGGTTTGTTTTTTAAATATAAATCTTGTATAATTTTTAGTTTTAATTTTTTTATTATAAATCTTGGGTATAAGGAAATTCATAATTTAAAAAATATATATATTAAGCTAAATATGTTAGTATTATAAATGTTTGTAAAAGGCAGATTTGCAGTTTATGTTAATAAAATAAAATAAAAATACGCTAGTGCGCGTATTGGTGACGAAATCGCTACTCCGCCCACACGTTTGACAGTAGTTCTGTGTCTCTCGATAAGAGCCAATGTGCTGCTGTATTTAATCTCTAATATGTACGTCGAAAACGTACAATAAATAGTGGCGAGATAGAAACTGCTGCATGTTATTGAAATTACCACAGATATATTAACTATTTAGTGGAAATTACCTATATTTATTCATTAAAACATTAACTGATAAAATATATGCACTTTGGCGGACTTACTGCTAAAAAAAAATCTTCTAGCAACCGAAAAATCGACTGGTGAAAAATTTATCAATTTTACTTAATAAAATTAATAAACATATTTTCGAATTATGGCTGTTATAAATAACAAATTTATTTATACAAAGAAAACAACAGCCATTACAACAACAAAAAATCGACATTTACAATAATTCAAAATCATAGGCCAATGAGTAACTTTAGTCCTACGAGAAATTGGAAACAAACAATGATTTCTTACGCGCGGTAAAAATTAGAGCATTCAATTACACATTCGATTATTATCAATGAACGAAAAAATGTTAAAAAATATTTCAATAAAAACGAACTGCTTTGAATGACGTCACTGGTTCATATGAATTTACCAATTATAAGAGAGGTGTGGAAGATTTCCGGTTTACTTACCGTCAACGGACCAATCAATAGAAACTTTCGAAAATCATATTGATAATAATACAATAAATAAAAATGAATAATGTTTTCTTTTTTGGCTTAGTTTAACTATATTAACCAATAAAATAATATAAAAAACGGCCTCATTATTTTATTAATAGGCAGATACAGATTGTACACATAAATATATTTATAAGAATATTTTCGTTATCCACCATTAAATTTCCAAAAATGTGGGATTAAGGAAAAAAAATGTTTGATTGGTTTACTTATTAAACAATGCTCAAAAGTGTGCAAATTGAAATAAAGGTGTTAGTGTTTTTTTTAATATTTCATGTGTATTTTTATAAACAGTTTTCTCAATAGTAGAACTCGATAAATTAAAAAGTTTCTTCGTTACTCAAATGATATCCGCCATTTTGAAGAAAACTAGAGAAAAATATGTCAAAAATTACAAAAAAACGCGCGCGGGCAATTCGTGGCGTACTAACAACTAGACCAGCGACTGAGCGACGTTTTGACAATTCGTTTAACGGGCTCTCTTTGATCTGTGTCGAAAAGCTGACAATATTCCGGTCGGGCTGGAGCGCATGTACCAGCATGTGTACCAGCTCTGCCAGCCACGAATACCCCCCTCTACACGTTCGTTTGCCAATGCATATTTGCCAGCGTACCGGTGAACGTATTGGCCAACGTGCAGATCTGTCTTAACATTATTCCAGTAGTGATCTATGCCTCTATTTATTTGCACACGCGAAGAGATTGACAGCGCGCGAAACGTCGAAAGGGCGTGAATCTTGCTGTCAAGGAACGGCAATGGCAGCCGATGCAGGCAATTAGTGATGTTCACACACGTCCCATGAACTCCGATCGTGTCTTCTAAGAATTATGAGTATTGACAGAGAACAAATACAGCTCAGTCGTACGTTTACTTACGTGAACTAACCGGCATAATGATTAGATGCACTAGAAATGTAATAGGATAGCCAATCACTGGTTATTTGGAATTGATCTAATTAATACTTGGTCCGGCGCCGGAAACTAATTTCCATCGATTTGTTTGGTCTTCTAACCGCATAACGTTTTTAAAGAGTAAGAACAGTGTCAATTTAACGTAAAGGCAAATATTTTGTCGAGCATTTAATCTTCTTTTCTAAATAATACAAAGAAACCTTAAAAAACAAAGTTAATGTTCTTAAACATCCCGTTTGTAAAGTAAATTACTAAACTCTGACGTATAATATTTATACTAAAACTAAAAAACCTCACAAAAAGTAAAAAAAAAATATTTATGTAGTTTATCATTACAGATGGTGGCCTCCGTGGTGTAATAGCTAAGACACTTGACTTAAGCACGGAAAAATCCGGGTTTTATTCCATGTGAGAACACAAAAAATTGTGTTATTTTTCTCAAGCCTGGGTGTTCTTTGCCTTGATTCACCACTGTCATAAGACCAGGCCTCCTGGCCTGTTTTTTAGCAAAAAAAAAAAAAAACAAATATAGAGTCTTTTTCAGTGGGTCTTCCAGGTGGGTCCGGAATGCTATTCTTTGGCTACTATGGACACTAATCGATCGCTGCTTATTATGTTTATGTGGTATCTCCAGAATATTCTACGGCATCTGCTCCAGTGCACTATATCTTCAATTTGGCAGGTTTAAATTTTTAAAATAATAAATTTATTCGTCAACAGACAGTCAAAGTAAATCTGGAAATATAACACAATATTTGATACAATATTGGATACAGCGTGTGCAATTGAGCAATTTCATAAAGCGTAGCTCTTTTCAAAAAAAGTAAACAATTAATGTTTCATTGCTCTAAAAACACTTTTAATGTGAATAATCAAAAATAAAGCATGCCTTACCGTTTTAAAATGCATCAGAAATCCGTTTAGAACTATCTTCTCCATTCTTGCGGCAAGCCCGTAAAACTTTTTCGCTCGAAGCCGGTATGAAAATTCTTGTACGGCAAAACCGTGGTCGCTGGAGCAAGTGGTCACGGCTCGGAAAATTCCGCGACTGGGTTCGTTATCGCAAATACCAAACCGACCGCATCTGTGTTATACAGACAATAAGGGATGCTACTGAGGAGGTCGCCGAACCAATAAGTACTGCAAACTATCGCCATTACAAACGTTAAAACTATAAGCAAAGACGTGAGCTCTAAAGAACAGAGTATTTTTCATTATCGTTTTTAATATTACGGACAAATAATGAAGGTAAGTTCTAGACATCTTAAATATCTCAGATACAGAAGCACACACATTCTCTGGTATTCGGGTGAAGAGGTAGAAGTCACTATTACCCGCTGTTCTGGGGAACCATTTAAAGTTACTGATTTTATTCTTCAACATACTATTAAGGGCGTTTTCTTAAATTAATTTTAAAAACGTAAATATTAGAAAGAAAAACATAAAGTGGTGCAAGCCATATTCTGTTTCTTATCATATTTGCTTATGGAGCTACTCATTAAATTCACTTCCCTATAGAATTGAAAGAATTGCTCTTAAGAATCGAAAGAAGTCAGCTGGAAGAGGTTCCGAGAATTGAATGCCGTCTTCAAGAACTAAGGTTTTTTATATTTGTTTTAAACTTTTTCATTTCGTTATCTATTTATTTTCCATTCTGTAACTCTCCTTACGTAAAATTATTTCAACCTAGTTTTCTGACTTGGTTGACTTGATTGTTAGCTGCTTATGTTGATTGTTAAGTTACTAATTTATTCACATATTTTTCAATTTTTAAATATTACTTCTAGAAAATTATGAACCAATTATAGCGAAACAGAGTTTGAACCTCGGACTTGATTGGACAGACTGATCCGCAATATTTGTTTTATTAAAACGGGGTCATTACCAAACAAACACAAGATTTTTTCATAGAAGAATTTTCAAATAATATTATTGTTTTATTTTGCCTTTAAAATTTAAATCTATCAATCTACTTCTAAAGTATTTGATTTTTATAATTTTAACAACGCTAACAATAGTATTTGTTTAAAAAATTTACTTATTTATACTTGCAGACGATTATTTTCAAGTTCAAACCGTAGTTGAAATTAAGTAAAATCTTTAAAATTCCACCAAAGATAAATCTGTTAATCAGATCTTTCATAAATTTTCTCAATTTTTTTTTAAAATTAGATATTTCAGGAACCATAATTATATTTTGAGATATCTAAAACGTGACTGCATTGTTTTTATTAATTTTCAGTGTGATATAATAATTATTCAGTGGCTTAGCAAAATTATCGGAAAGTTACTCTCTCCACCGTTAAAACCTAACCGTCATTTAATTTAATAATGTAAATATTAATTACGCCTGATAAATTGGGAGATAAATTAACATTTTCCGCACTCGCGTGCATAATTACAACGAAAACTTTATTTTCCTCAGTATTTATTTCTTTTTATACTCTATCATGTTTTGTTTATAGTCTGATTTAATTTATTTTGTTCGATGATTAATATACATAATCTGATCGAATAAATTATGCATATTTATATGATGGTATTGTAGGTACTCGTATATTGCAGAAATATGTTATATTCTTACCTCGATCGTCTAGTTGTGGGATCTTTCATAACCATCACCTCCGTTATGTCTCCGAATTTGTTGAAGTAGTCTCTCAGGCTCTCTGCAAATAAAAAAGAAATGATCAAAATCATGTTATGATATAAGGTGATCGAATAGAACGATTTTCAAACTAAGCAGATTTTCGAATCTATTTATCTATATCAAAACTGCTCCAGTGTTCCCTTAGTGGCTGTCGTATAAGTCAAAGGGGAAATCAAATAATAAGAAATCAAATAAATGCTACAGTTCAGTGCTGCAAAGGCAGCCAAGCGACTACGATATGTTTCACAATCCGTGCATGTCTATTGACTTTGGACATAAAGATTCTTCAAATACTCCATACCGGAAAGTTGTTAAGTCCACCTGGAGACTTATTCTTCTATTCTCTTCTCTCGAGTCCATTTTCTCTGTGGCGGCGTGAGAGATGGCGTATATTATTTCAATGGAAACTGCGGAATAAACCAATTCTCTTCACGGGTGAGGGCGTATCTGTTCCGTGTTAAAATATTGATTTAAACATTATGTCATAAAACTCTAAAGAAAGCTGTTCATAAAGTTCAACCCCATTTTTGCTGCGCAAAAAAACTGTTCTCAATATTCTCTAGAAACCATTTCCTAAATGAAAAAGTAAGTAAGCTTATAAGAATAACTACTTATTGTGAAATAATAAATAATAATGAAATAATATATTCATTGTCAACAAAATCCTTATAAGGCGAATCGGTTTGTGGTCCCGTGGCAAGTGTCTCCGACACATGGATCAGTGCTCCGAGGTTCGAACCCTGGTTTACTACTTTATCCAGATTTTCATTTCTTGAAAATGAGTTTTTTAATACGCATTGGAAATGATCAACCAAATTATATTTTTTTTATAAATTACAAGACTGCAAATATGTATAAATATGTCAATTTAAAAAATATATATTATTTACCATTTTCATTCTTTTTCACAAAACATCAAATTTTATTTTTTAAATTTGGTAATACAATAGAACAATGCCAAGTTTTCAAAAAAAAAGTCTTGTGACCTCTAAGAAATATAAATATGAATTGATATGCGTATTTTATTATCGTTTTTTTATCACGAATATTGATACAATGTTAGTAAAAATATAAAGCTTTAATTTATTGTGCGTCAAGGAAAGCCCAAAACGGATTCAAATTAGCATATAATGATCAATTTAAAAAAGTTCTGCTCAGAAGTAAAAATGGTTTATTTAATAAGAATACCAACGGTCAAAGCAATTCGGCAACTGAATAATATATTCGAACGTGGCTTTGATGAATGATACAGCAGCAAACAACGTTTCTAATATGATTAAATCAAACCATAAACGCGAAGTAAGAAAATACCTAACACAAAATAGGAAAGAAATACTTCATTTTAGTGTTGCCATTTATTCAGACAGCTGTAACGTGATTATGCATAATAAAAGAGCTGTTTCAAAGCATGTACCATTGTGGCTTGTAATACAGCGCACATTTAATAATTTATGACGCGATTCTTTGAACTTTTTATGGCGTAATTGAAAATAACGTCTTGAAGAGTTACAAATGTTGCTTTTCGTATGAAAGGTAATCTGAAGTCCCCGACGAATAGTTCTTTGCTGGTTTAACGCTAACATATACCTCAATGATACTGTAATCTTTTTCCAATCGACTTTGCTATCTGCCTTCTTTCTTAGACATCTTCGATACGGCGTAATACGTAGGTAAAAAATATTATCCCGGTTCTAAGAACCCAGAGTATGGATAGAAAATATAGAATCTTCAGTTCGTTTTAGCACAGGGCTGTGTTGGAGATAAAACGTAAGGAATGACTGGAGGGACACTTTTATCAAGGGAAGACAATATTTATACGTACAGTTTGTTTTATTTGCGTTATTTGTATTATTTGCTAACTTTTGTACGGTGACTCTCTTTGTCTCGACTATCGGCGGCAGGATAACTTTTTTTTATGAAGTTAAAAGGATTACATGTAATTATATGTTTAAATTAAAATAATAAAGCTGATCCCACAGTAAATGTGTATTTTATAAATAGAAATACCTTCAATTAATAATAACCAACAGTAAAACACAAATAGTTTTTTGTGCTTAGTGAAAAATCTCACTGAAATAAAGAGAAAAGAGATTCAATTTGGTAAAACATGCACAACATTACATATTTATGTTAATTCGATGGTATGTGTTTTAAATACGTACGCATATTATACAACACAAACGCTACTTAAAAAAAAAACCCAAGTATATAAAAGTTCAACAAAAATGGCGGGGTCGTGCTTAATATTCTTTCGCATTGAAATTCCCTTACTTAAACATAAACAAGAGCTTTGGAAACAACAAAAACATAATTACTTTCCTCTTTTTGCGTAGCACCGGCTGCTGGTAAATACAGGGAGGAAAAGAAGTTCGCGGTGCGTAGACATTATTTTTTATTTCACAAGTCCCTGCCACGCTCGCTGGGTTTGAGAGATATCGCCGCCTAATACATACGGACGTGGTTTCAGATTAGAGTCGACACCTTCGATTCCCCGTGATACGGGATACCGGAAACCTACCTCCCAACGTCACGCCGACAGAATCAATACGTCGCATGGATGAAAATGATAAGAAATTTACTGTAACTTCCCCCTTCCCAGACTGATTAATATACCTTTTACGGAGAAAATAAACAGTGGTATTTTTAAGGATTTCATACTTGGCGGTGTTTCATTAAAACGAAACATATATAACCTCTTACTTAATGTTTGATTGATTAATTGTTTTCGTTATCTTTAATAAGCTTTCTGTTACAAGATAATAAATATATTATGATTCCAACATAAATCGTTTATAATAAATGTGTCGGCGTCTTTATAAATATATCCGTTTATTTTAATTTATTTTATTTATATAACTTTGTGTACATAATGTTATTTGTACATTGGCGGGCTTTTTTCCGAATGACAATTTCTTCCAACCAACCAATAAAATAAAAGTTTTACTTTTATAATTCAAGTTACAGAACATATTCAATAGAAAAAAAAGATTTAAAAGCTAAAGATATATGAAAATATAAATAAACGTGTTTGTTTATAAATTAGCTTAAATAAAAACTATTACTAAATGGAAAAAAGGAAAAAAGAGGAAAGAGGAAAAAAGAAAGATCGTTTATGTCGTATACAATAAGGCTAAATAGTTTTATCTGTACATATACAAACAACCAGGGGAGATAATTTATTGTAAACGTTTCCTGATAAAATGTTTGCTTCTTTTAAACTAAACGTGATTTTGTTTTCATTTTTTCTAGGTGCAATTTTTACGGTCTTCTTTAAATTGATATTATCAATATGGCTAAATATTTATTTATTGCAATATTTTGAGTTTTTCCAACCGTTTATAGACAAAAAATTGGATTTCACCCTCAAAGGAGTCATTAAGATGAACAAATGACAACACTTGTACCAGCCAATGACAGGTCATAAGCCCTGTAAATGTCTAGACTTCCATATTTACTTATCTAAAATGTTCTCCATCCGTGTTGTCATTTGTTCAATTATGTTATGATTTTATGAAACTTGTTTTATTTTTAAATTCATTCCTATGGTTAATTCATTTCATACTTTAAAATACGTTTTATCATATTGACTCATGTAACTTGTTTATTTCATAGTAATTTTACGCACAATGCATTACAGTTTCTTTAAAAATACTATTTTATGTATGTAACAATATACATAAGAGTGTATTATTTAATTTTCCAGAAACTCGTTTGCGACAAACACAGGAATTTTAATTGAACAAATTAAGTACTTTTTGTTGTATTTATTTATTTTATACAAAGACTACCAAAATTTGGCAAAGGCTGTAGCCCTATTAAAATATATTGGTATTCAAAAATTTCAGAAATGCCTTTAAAGGTAGAATAATTTATTAGGTAACTTAGCCATTTTGTGTTTGACTCACATTATTGTTTTAGTTATACATTTTTTTTCATTTTTTATTTCGTATACTATGTAAATAACCTTACCATTTACAAATATACGTTCCAATTTACGTAATAAATACTCAAACATGTTAATCTCGCAGACGGCGCATAAAATCATTTTTTAGAACAACAATAAAATAAAACGGGATAAAATTTCCTCTTCAAATAGAACACTCTGTTTAAGCTTGTTAGATGACGTAAACCATTTTAAAAATAAAATTAGACAAGACTAGAATTTATTTGTGCTTTAATAAATAGTTTAATCTGCCTTGCGGAAGAAAATGGTTTCTAGATTGCAGTAATCGTTAATGCCAAGTTTCCTATAAGCCAGCTCTAAGTACCAGAATCAGCAACAAAAGCATTTTCGCTTAATGCGCACATTTTTTAAGCGGTTTACCTCGCTATGAGCGCACAATTTCCGAAATGAGATTGTTGGATTACATCGAATGCTATTTTCTTGCAATTTCGGTCATATTTTTATTGTAATCCTAGTCCGAAAGGTAATATAGGAACTAGGAACTAGGAACAACCTCCAGTTGCTGTCGGTCCGCTTCGATTGTTGTCGGATTTGCTAATTTTGTTTTGGGGCGGACAAACAAATCGGATGTTTTAGCGGATTTGGGTGGATGTGGGAAGCTGAATTGCGAGTTTGGGATTTAAGCAGGTCGGTTCGGGTTGTGGTTTACCAGTTTGCCGCGTAATTCGCCCTGGCGGCGCCAGTAGCTCAACTGCGCGCTTTGCCCTTAAACTTCCTAACGCCTCGTGCTGCCCTGATCAAATTATAATTATTGTTGGAACTGAACCGTGGATTTTATTAACCGCTGAAAACTGTACTTACAGTTTTTACAGAAATTTCAATCAATCTCTATCCTCTGTATTTAACATGCCGATCTAAAAAAATAAACAATACGACGATTATATTTATTATTATACTTAAATTCTTTGTACGCAGACTTTATAGTAAATTATTATTTTAAGGTAAATTTACAAAACACTCGTAAGTAAAGTTACTAAACAAATCCTTAGAATTTTGCAAAAAGAACCTTTGTCGAAGATTTCTATATTTTTTTAAATTTTAATAAAAAGAAATATTTACGTTTTTATGATTTACCCAAATATTTAGTTTTAAGGGCCATTTTCAACGAGTTGTAAATAACACACTATTAGAAAATGGAATCAAGTTGGGGTAGAGTAGGATTTGAACCACAGACTTGTAGTCCGTAAGTCCGAGACACTTGCCACAGGACCACAACCCGATGATTATTTTAAGGATGCTTCTATTTTTTACAGTGTATTAATTGCTACTTATTTTAACGAATAGTCGTTATTTCACAAAAGAAAAAGTTTAAAATGATTGATTGTAAAATTGTACATTTTATTGTAATTTTGAAGATACTCACTTACATGCAAATGATACAACTTTATTCTTTCGAGCACTAGAGCAAAGGGAAAAAGAGACAAAAATGGTTTTGAAGAACGCTTTGAACGTAATCAGCGGGCAGTGAAATCTCCTTTCATATTCCGCCATTCTTATCCTGGACGTAATCACAAATTGCATCGTATGTGGAAAATCGGCGAAGTTGCTCAAACACCATAAAATTGGAAGTTTCAGGATGTGGGCGGGGTCCCCACGAAGGCTCTAGCCGACCTGGCTAGGGATGCAAGGCTAAGGCTTCTCCGGTCGCCTCGAGGACGCAACCCGCCTGAAAGTTTTCAGAGGGAAACCTGAATGTAAAATTGCAGCACTGTTTGTGCGACATAAGACTAGTACGAGTATGACCAGTCGTGTGGTTTAAGATGTGGAATTAATAAACTTATGTATAAGGCATTCAAAAGTTTGTTTTGATTAAAAAGTACTACAAATCTCTATTTCATGTATTACGATTATATAAACATTGCATTAAAAAAACTGTCTCAAAACATAAAAAATAATAATACCAATATAATTACTAAATTACGTGCAAAACGATGAAAAAAATATGTTCCATAAGGTTTTTAAATTAAAAAATTCCATGAATAAATATTTAAAAAAATTATATTATTGTTACAAGAGATTTCATAAATTGGATATAAGCGGATAAAAAGTAGAAAATAAGGAAAAGTAGGAAAAATCCCATAGTCCTTTCACTTGCCAATAAAAAACGAACACGTTTAATTTTAAATTCATAATTTCAATTAGTTTTCAAAAACTAGTAGTAAGTGAATTTTGTGATACATGGTAGGTGCTCTTTAAGTCAGCCACTACCAATAGTCAGCCGTGTTCGACCAATCATATTGTAATAAGATACCCTATGAAAAATATTTACTCTGAAAGATACCCAATATTTAGTTTGAAATTTGGTGATATATGGTGTTTAAATTCGAAATAATATCTTCATTCATTTAGATGGTGCCAAGCTCTCCGTACAAAGATGGCCGCTCTGTTTATTTCGATAAGTGTAATAAGTGCTTTAAAATAAGGATTTTCAACGCCATCCGCAGATATTGCTATGAGAATTTTTTTTTTAGTTAAACAGTAGATAATAATAATAATCATGGTTTATTAACAAAAATAACATTTTTTTAATCTACTACACACACACTTAGATAATAAATTTCTCTGGATCATGTCTAGTCTGCCTAAATAAATTGATATTTAGTAAAATTTACACATTTTGTAAGATGGCTGACTTCAGGAGTCATATTGAGTTAACTTTTCCAAAAGCTAACCACATGGCTGACCATAGGATTTTTTTATTAGAAGTTATGAATGAATACTGTTAAAAATAAACTATTGCCTGTGACAGAATAGAATTTTCAACTCAAATAGTCAACCACCCTATTTAAAGCACAATATTTACATTGAAGCTCTCTATTTTTTCTCATTGAAATATATTAGTATCTACAATTTAATCTCAAGTATATTTTCTTATGCAACATGAAATCAAAAAAGCGTTTGTCACGTCAAAATGACGAGAATAAATTATCGATTGCCTTAACTAGGCCATTCGTGAAGAAAAGGTTGGCATTCGAGATTCAAGTCGAAAATTTGAAGTCTCCATAAGAACCCCATAGGATTTTCTTCACAATCATGCTGAAAAGCAACATGAATGCATAGGTCGTGATACTATATTGACTATAAGAAGAAAAAAAACAGATAGAATGGTGTATTGACCTAGCAGTGTGTTATTTTTTTGCATGAAAGAAGATATTTTGAAAGGAGTTCTTTAGAACTTTGAAAATTAAAAACATCGATTCAAAAACATTTAGCCAGGTAAAAAACGGGATAAATGATTCATGAATCATGCCCCTTCTTCGGTTTATCGTAAGATTTATTAAAAAAAATAAAAAATTAGATATTTTACTTGACCTCTGTCGTATCTTCAATGGAGATGAAACGAAGTTCAGCATGTGTCCCAAAATTGCAAAGTCAATTACTTAAAGATTGGCACTCCTCTAAAATCTTTTAACTTATTTAAAATTACCCAACTAATCGCTTCTAATTTCATCTTACTTTATCCTATGACTTAAAAATACCTTCAACCTTTCTTAAAATCTCAAAATACATCTAACCTTTTCCATACCAAATTTTTAAAAAACAAACTTAATTCAAGATACATTATTAGTCAATATTGTAAGAACATATTTTTCTGATCATCTCTTCTGTTCTGCATTACAGAGTCCATTAAATTTTAAACAGAAAATACCTAGTACTATATTTTCGAGTAAATGGAGGTCTTTTATGATAAGAAAAGAAGAGGATGAAAAAAACAAAGATGTTATAAGACCCAAAATAAGCCAGTCAAAATGCATAGTATGCTTAAAATATTTAGAAAAACAAGAATGTAATTAAAACGCGATCATTACCTCAAATGATTGATTACGAGAATGTAAACGATAAAGTATTTTCAATATTAAGCAGCAGTGAATGTAAAATAAAAATAAAACTCCCAGTCAAAAGAACCTTTAAGCTTTGAACTGAGCAAAGAACGGCTTCAGTTTATGATTTGTTATGGATCACGTTGAATGTGCGAAAGCTGAAAAAGATGTATTAATTTGTAATTTTTGTTCTTCGTATTCTCTAAAAATATTATTTCGATTTCCTTCTTTCACTCATTGATAAATACGTTATTGCTGAAGTGGAAGATCAATTTAATTTACTTACAACAACCAAGTTCTGAATGGAACACTCAATTAATGCAATGTGGCTGACTACGGGGACTGTGTGGCTGGAATCAAGAACTAGGTGGCTGACCAGGGGAAAATTGTGTCTTTTTAAATTAAAGTATATTTAATTTAAAACCAGTACAATGTATTTCTATAACCAATTAATGTTTTAAGAGATCAGAAACTAAAATTTTCACATATATACATAGATAGTTTTTTTAAGAAAGTTAAAAAATCTTAAAAGTTATAATATAGGCACAAAACGTAAGTACTGTGCAGATATTGAGCCGATAAATTACTCATTGTCGCAAGCTGTTAAGCACCGGCCAGCTCCCGATACCCTTACATGTGTACCCTTATAAATATTTATTATAAAAATAATATGGAAATAAATATAAATTATGAATGCTTTACATAAACACCATGATTTTAATTTCTGTAATTATTTGAGCTTAACTTGCTCCAAGGGGGATTTAATTAAGAGCACAAATGTTATTTAGACATTTTACTGTTCAGTTCTAAACAGCAAGTGGGCATTTTGCACATAAGTTTACCTGGACTTGAACCGGAACAGCAAGTTGTCTAAATGTTATCCTGATAGTCACGGTTCGCCGGTTGCCTACCCCGTTTAAAACCCTCCACCGATACACGATTTTATGTCGCGGCTGCACATTTGGTCGGAATTTCTGGTCCAATGAATGAGAAAGCATTCCCATACCTTTTGCAAAACAGACCGGCACATTTTGATATTCGGTTGAATCCTGACAAACAACCACTGTAACGTTTTTACTCGGGCCCCGTGAATAATGCATACCGGAAAGGTAGCTAGGTTTGCAGGGACAAAGCGCTCAGGTGCTGCGTTTGCAATTTCGAATTATTTGACACATTCGAATTAGTGCAAACAAAATATGTTAATACATTTTCTTTCATCATTTTTGGCCAGTTTTTTTCGGTTTACGGTACTGGCTGTTACTGTTTTATTTAAAAAGATTTGATTTTTTTTTAAAATAATTATTATTGTATCGACTCAGGAAATTGAAATCACATAATACTTACATCCTTATAATCTACATTAAGCACACAAATGCGAATTCTAAATCAGGAACTATTCGCCAATATATATTTAACGGTTTAATATTTTAACGAATCTTTACTGATTCGCTATAAATGCACCTGTTTCTCTATCGATAATAAAAAATATAGCACGTTAATGTATTGTTATTGGAAAAATTGCTTCAAATTTGATAAAAGTAAAAAACAATTGAAATAATAAAAAAACAAATACAATTTACATTTTGTGCATTTGTTTTTTAAAGTTTGAATTAACACTTGTGTTTGTTATATATTTTTTTAATACTATCAACAATTATCAATAATTAAAATAATCTTTCCTCACTGAAGTTTATATTACATAATTTTTTTTTGTTTTTTTTTTACCTAATAAACAGTAATAAATGATAAAAATAAGTGGTCCTCACTAGGGTTACGCGTGCCGAAGACACTCAACCATACCCTTTTTTTTCACATGTGAGAATATACAAAGAAGACCAAAATACAGAGAGAAATTACAAAATGTTGAGAAAGTTATAAATACAAAGCATTTATGTTTATATTTCATTTCCGTATGCCTATATTATTTATAATATTATATCCTAAATGTTCATATAAATACGTTAATAATATTCTCGCGGCATTCCTGAAATAAAAAATAGAAGGATGAATTTAACAGTAAGTCGATATTGCCAATTGTGACACAATGAATCAGATCCCTGTTTAATTATATTAATTAAGCTGGAATTTCATCAAATCTTGTTCTTGGTATATATATTGGGTACGTGGAGGTACATCTAATTGTCACGAGCAGTATTACAAATTACTCAAGAGACATACTGTTCTCTAACCCTTAACTGCTAGACAGATTTCAGTGGTGCACCAGTATACTTGTACGTTGGTACCTAGCACGTATACGAATCTCAAGTATTCTTAACCAGTTTCCTATTCCTTAACCCCAAACTGGTACACAGATTATAGTGGTGTACCATATATTATAAGATTCAAGGATTCGCAGTGCGCTGTACTGCTTAAAGCGTACTTATGAAATTGAAAACCACATTTCAATTTGAATTATTGTTGATTTTATGTTTAGGATACACACCATAGATCGAGATTTTATTTATAAACTTTGCATTAACGGTATTTTCAAAAGCAGTAGAAACAATACGCCAATAGTTTTCAAAATGTTTATTTTTATGTAGTATTGACTTAACAACATTAAAAGTATCTAAACTCAACATCAATTCTTTAAATAATAATGTATTTGTTTTAAATAAAAAAAGGTTAGTAAAATTACATTTCAAATTTTAAAATAAATCAATAATGACAAAAAATAATTTAACAGAAAATAATTGTGTTTGTTTACAAATTTGTTAATGTCTTTTTCCTTTTTTTTTTATGGCAAAACATTGTTTAATTAACCCAAATGGGTTACACATTTGTCGATTTCAAAACAACTTGCAAACTATTTTATTTATTTCACGGAAGTTTTATAAACCTTGGCTAAAAGCAAGTAGTATTGATAAATAAAATTTAATTCCAGATTAAACCGTGAATAAACCTTCGAGTGTCGGTAACATTTAAATGAAATTGCTTTCAAAAATAGATTTTATCTTTACCATTATCGTCAGAATTGTAAATTTTATTGCGAGGAAAACCCAAATACCGCATTGGCTGAAATTGTGGAAATAATGTTTTCATGAAGCATAAGACAATGAATAAAGGCCGCCATTTCAACAGACATTTTTCCTGCGATTTTCCGCCACATCAAACATATATTACTCCTTAAGAAACAGGTCTCTTCCTTTTGCCGCTATAAATTGTGGCACCTCGACGAAAATCGCTCCGGTGATGTTCGAAAATCCCGCTACGGTCCGGGGACGCTCCGCCCGCCCGCAGATGCCCGGGCAGCGAGGAGGGGGTGAACCAGCGGCAAAAAAGGACATAAATGGAATTTACAACCATTTCGAGGAGGTACAACTAAGATAGATCGCGTAACGTGCATGAAATATGAACGGTTACAAACAAAACAATCGTAGCGCCTGCGTGGCGTACAGAGTGGCAGGCCAATGCAATTCCCATTGTGTTTCCGTCTGAATCGGCTGCGAAACGGAAGATTACACGCCGCGTTGGGTGAAATCCTGACACGTAATGCAATGCAGTTTAACTATTTGGATACAAAATGAGCGCAAAGAACACGGGAAATATTTGCTTTGTAAAACCGATTCTGCGCGCCAACTTCCAATACTTTCTCAAACCCTAACAAACAAATTTCTACGGGCGAGTACAGCAATGGTAAAATGTACGACCAAATAAAATCTTATCTAAAAATTAATCATCATCATCATCATCATATCCCTGTCCCTACCCGATAGTGCATAGCGCACTGCATTGGTATACTTAATAGAGCGTATATCGATCGAAGGTAAAGTGATCAGCCCTACGCTTCGGGTGCCAGTCGGAGAACATGAAATGTTGCAGTGAAAGTACATTTTTCCACATACCCGAAACCATTTTAAAGACCGTAGGTCTTCCTATCGGTTTCACTCGCACAAAAAAGGATTATTTTTTTGTCAATAAACCCGTTACTCTTTAAAAAAATCCAATTCATATAACGCGATTTTTGTTATGTTATGTATGTTTAGCAAATTATTAAAAGGGCCTTCGTCATATTGTCGCGCATCTTCATGGCCATATTGCAAACACAAACGGTAGGAAAAACTGTATTTACTGTTGAGACAATTATTTGAGAGAATATGCAGAATGGATGACAAATTGAATTTTACTTGTTGTCCAGGGAGCCCAATGTCTCTGAGTGTGAACCAAATTAATGTTTTGTGCCGTTCTTTCCCATCAAGGGAAAGTAATGCAGCTAATCCTTGGTGTTGAAATCATCAAACGTTGCAGTGTAGAACCATCCGTTTCATCGATATTTTATGTCGATCTTTCCAGGAATCGAACCCGAGACCTCATGCATGGTAGGCAAGTGCGCCAACTCTCGATTTGCGCTCGATTTCCTTTTTCAGGGTTTTTACCTGAGAGTAGCCATTGAGAATAAAGCACTCGTCTAGGATTCTGTTTTTTTTTACACACAGAACTGTATTTTCAATCCGCCTGAACACAGAGCAAAAAATTAATCAAAGATAATTTTTCATAAAATCTTAAGTTACTTTTATCTGTCATTCAATTGAGTTACTGTCGCCAGCAGTTATCTTTTTTCCAAGTTAATAACAAGCAAGTGAACCCATCTACACCCATTTTAAATGCTAGTAAATGTACAGGACAGCGAAGACAACCCAAACATATTATAACATTATGCATCCCACAGTTCAGCCGCCCGCTCAAACTAGACCTCTTCTACTTTATGAGGTATTCCAACCGTGACATTATTAAAATGAAAATGTTATTCGAATTTACGATTAGGGAAATTGCAGCAGGTAGAATGAATATTAAATTAAACGTCGAATAAAGTTCAAATTCAACATGTGAAACCCAATTTCGAATATCGTAAAGTTTGATAAAGCCCTTTGAGATGAGAGATGATGTATCCTGAAAACATTTTCAATTAATAAAATCAACAAAATGAAAAATATTAGCACGCGTGATAAAAACCGTTGAGAATATGTCTTAAATATCCACTCAAAATAAGAACAATATTGGTGTTTCGCTGTCCCACTTCCCGCACCTCAAAACTGACCCGATTTCGATTTATTTTTTTAGAGAGAGTATCAGAATAAAAAAAATTGTACCGAAACCTTTTCCATTTTTCAAAATTATTCAAAAGTACGTGTTAAAAATCGTACTACTACATAAGTGCACCCCTTTGTTCGTGAGAAGACCGGCGTTTGACGTTTGCAAAAAAATGACATATTTGAAAAAAACATTTACTTTATGTTTTGAAATTTAACCATAAACAAGTACCTAGGTACCAACTTAAATGAAATATTTGAATATCATAAACTTTTAGTTTTGGAATTTAATCACAAACAAGTACCTAGGTAACTACTTATCAATAAAAAGTATTTTTCCAAGGTAAGAAATAGCTGGCAAGCCAACGTTTGGGTAGGACAACGTCTGTCGGGTCCGCTAGTGTAATATAATGTTCTAAAGAATTATTCCAACTAACTAAATAAAAGGAAAATAAAAGAAAATAAGGAAATTCTACTAATTTATTAATAAAACTATAATTTTATTTTATTCCTCCAATTCTTTCATTTGTTGATGTTTGTGAAGTTAAAGAGCTGAAACCTTTATTTATGCAGGTGAGATTCATCTAATTGAATTATTTCACCTACATACTAGGCAACGCCTGAATATGTTAACATAAACAGCTCCCCAGGGAGTTGAATCCAGTCCTTGTCTACAAAAATTTGCACAAACTTAAAATATTGTTTATAATATTACATGTATAATTTAATGTAACTAATATAATGTAACTACCATCACGCCATTTCCCCGTAGGGGTAGGCAGAGAGAATGGACCGCCACACACGTCTATCCTGGCATACAATCCTAGTCTCTTCCACATTCATACATCTTGTCATACATGCCCTTCGGTTCTGTCTGCTTTTGACATGACCAGACTTAAGATTTTGGTTTATCTGATCATGCCACGTCTTCCTTGGTCGTCCTCGTCTCACGTTGCTGTTAATTTTTGCTATATATACTTGTTTTACCATTCTTTCGTCGTCCAATCGTTCTACGTGACCAAACCATCTCAGAGACCCTTTCTTAATCTTATCAATTATACTTGTCTCAGATTTACACTCTCGCCTAATTTCATCATTCGTAACCCTGTCATACATTGATTTCCCACACATTCGTCTAAGAGATCGCATTTCAACCACGTTCACTCGGCTTTCATCCTTCCTCTGCCAGTTCCAATGGAAGTTTATAAATATTTACAATTATTTTGGTATCGATAATTACATACTTAGATAATAAAAAATATCCATGTTTCCATATAAATTCGATTATAATAAAAAGGAAAAAATTAATAATATTTAAACCTAGAGGTACATATTTAAAAAAATTAAATTATTTCATTGGAAAGCCAACAGATATTTATAAATTTATAATTTACGGGTTTGTATTAAGCGCTGCGTTCTAAAATAGTTGCAAAAAGTATTAAATGCGAACTGATAGTACAGAATATAAAGTATTTCGCACTAACAACTTTACTCATTTAACGTACCTACTTAAAGTGTTAAGTTTTACAATCTTAAATCATAACAGTCCGAGTTTTAAGTGTTCTGTCTGAACAAAAGGTCAAGACCCCTCGCAGTATAAAAAGTCTTCACTTCAAACGTTCCTGAGATAATGCCGAGTCTGGTCTAATGCATTCGGAAGCCTTTTGGGCCGCCTGCAAAGTTTGCTTAATTTCAGTAATTTTATTTTATTATAATAGAGCTATCGCTCTGTCCATAATCCATCCGAATAATGCGAGGGACGTGAGATGTCGGTAGAGGAGGGAGAAAGAAAACATATTTTAAGGTGATGCAAATAACCTATTGTAGAATCGAATCTTTTTATATGAAATATAAAAGATCTACATTATAGATTAGAAGTCTTTGATTTTGGTTCTGACTAGCTAGGAATTTGCTGTTTGATGCTAGGACCATTCTTTGCTTTCATAATAAGTAATAAATAAAACCGATTGGTTTCCATTTTTTCAATCAATACTGTACAAACGTAGATGGGTTTACATAATTTTTTACATTAAACATGATTTTTTTTACGAATATTTACTGTATTTAATAACAATTGGGCTTCCTTATTATTATCATATGTTTATTGGTATCATACAGAAACTTTAATAATATATTTGTTTACCATAACAACCACTCAAAAAGTCACACACCTTTTGTTTTATAGATAAATTTAAATAATAAAGAGGTAAGTTGTGATAAAAAGATGGCTAATCTCGCACCTGATTCGCAGTCTGGACTACCGTTTTTGCAACATGCAAAAATCGTATGTTAAAATAATTCAGTATTAATTTGACGGTTAAATAATAATCGGTTATAAAAACCATACAATCTTCTTATAATCGATGGTTAAATTTATCCCCGGGATATATTTATGAACTTTTATAGTTAACAGTACTTAAAGTATCCACAAATGTTTGTAGACAAGACTTGATTAAACTCCCTAGGGAGGATAAAAATTTATTGCAACAGAGAGGGAAAACATTTTTGAAAAAAGAATATGGAAGTCTAAGCATATACCGTATGACCTTTAATTGGTTGATTTAAGTGGCCATTTTACACACTTTATAACATTCATAATTTAATGAAAGGGTATAAGCCTGAGTTGCAAGAGTAAAATAAATGTAATATTTCATCGTGATCTGAATATTTTTTGCAAAATCCTTATCAGGACATTATGATTGCTTTAGATTTTTTTTCCGAATTATCTGTTTATTAAAAAGTATCTTTATGTATTACGGTTTGCCGTTTTATAATTGTCTACCAATGAATATTATTTCTTTAATAATGTATTTCAAAATAATTAAATTCATTACTTATTTCAACAAATACATTATTCGATTATTATAACCATGTTACGATTTCATAATTAATAAGTTTAACGAATTCATTATTCGATTATTATAACAGGTTACGAGCACCACTAATATCCTGGCTATTAAAGCGAACCGCATCTCATTACCGCGATTAGCCGGGGCGCAAACCCGCAATTATGTTGCCAGATAAGATGACGGATTCGGTTTACTATTTTCGGGGATTTATGCCGTTTTTATCAGCCTTTGTGGATAAAAATACTTTATCGTGGTCGTATATCTATACGATTCCACAAAATAATTATACTCTCAGAGCGAGAGCTTTGTATAAAGTCCCTACTTTAAATAATTATTTTCCTTATTTGCCTACGGTTATTTCGAGTCCCTATTCAGATATTATTTTAGGTTTATATTTTCATTTTACTACTCTACTTTTAATGCTGTTAGGTATACTTTGTTGAATTTAAGCATTTCTTCCGTATTTCGAAAGCTTTGGTTACATGATCCCTTAATAACGACAAAGTTGTTTAATATTATTAATAATGTAATTACGTTTTTTCCATTATTTTAAAATAATTATTTTGTTACTTTCTTCAACATAATGGTTCGTTGTTATATATTATATAATAATAGTAGCGCGACTCACACTTTTTTTTTGTATTTGTTCACAATACAAAATTCAAATAGGTATGAAAAGTGAAAAGTACAGACCAGCTCATAAAATATTTCCCAAATAATAAAACAATACATTATAATTAAAAAATATATGTTGGACTCGGAAATAACTTATTTTGAGTCAGAAAAAATGGTATTGAGTTTTTTTTTAGAAAAAGAAATATGAGTTCTTATGATTAATCCAAATATTTATATTTAGGCCATTTTCAAAGAATTGGAAACTACTCACTATTATAAAATGAAAATTAAGTTGTGGTAGAGAGGGGTTTTAACCTCAGATCTATGATCCATTTGTCTAAGCCACTAGCCACGGGTCCACAACCTGGTTTTATTTGAATGATGGCGGCGGCCTCCGTGGTGTAGTGGTTAAGACGCTTGACTCACAGACGGAAGGTTCCGGGTTCGATTCCCGGTGAGGAACACAAAGATTAAATGTGATTTTTCTCAAGCCTGGGTGTTCTGTGGTGTAATTCACCACTGTTATTGGGCCTCCTGGCCTGTTGTGGTGCATGGGTAAAATGAAAAAAAATGATACCGCTTTAACTCAATAGTGTGGCTTTAATACAAATATGTTTGTGTTAAAACTGTATTCATTGGATCATAAATCTGGCCAAAAAACCGATCGAAAAAAGAAAAGGATTCAGGGAAGAAAAATTATTTATATCATTTTTTCCAAAAAACTGATTTTCTATATTTGTGTTTTTTTAATAATTTGAAAATGGAGTAAATTCTTAATTTCTCGTACTAGCATCCCTTCCACAAGCCCCTGCCCCTCTCCTACCAAGCCGCTCTCCTTGTGCGCGTCCGGTCCACAATTTTTTCGTAGAGGATATGTAGAGGTTTATGAAAGGGATGCTTATCCAAGAAATTAAAGATTTATTTAATTTTAAAATGACATAAAATTAGAAAAAAAAAAAAAAATTTTTTTTTTTCTAAGGTTTACCGTGAGGAATGTTTCTTTGAAGTTTCGCGGTGTGACCCAAAAACACCGTGCATAATAATGATTTAGATGTTTCTTAAAAGCGCCCGAGGATCAAGGACATTATCAATTTAAGGAATTTGTTAAATATTATTTGTGCCGTATTTAATGATATGACGTTAACGTGTTAACAAAACAAAATGCATTTATACCTCGAGCCTTTGTGGATTGCATAGAACTCCACAGGTCACCAAAATAATCCCCACTGATATAAGAAGCAATTATAAATCTCAACGATATCTGCGGAAAGTTCTCGAGCGAAACAATCAAGTTAGCTGCGCCGAGCGGCCGCGCGGTCTCCTAGCCGCGGCTCGTTAGCGATACCATTATGCGACGGAGGGCGCAAAAACAAGGCTTAAGGGGAGACAGGGGTAAGATGGTTGAGGGTGGGAGGCACTAGGGGTAGATGGAGGAGAAGACGTGCAAGCAAAGGAGACCAGCGCCTTATTCTGGGATCTCCATTCGAGACTTATGGTCATATACACAAGTATGATGCGACTAAGAAAAGTAATCGTAAGCTACCGAACGTCGTTTTCAAGTTTGACTACAGATTTATAATTAAAAACAAAAATTTTGAATTTTTGGTATACGTAAGATTATTTTTCCTTGTCCGGGTGGAATATAAAATACAGTTTTATATACCAAATAGAACAGAAACTCTGACGAGTATTTTTGACTCGATGGCTGACCTCGGGTAGCAACCCTCAAAAATTAAATCGAGTGGAGATAAGTCCGCCTTGTGGTGTAGTAGGAAGCAAATTTTCCTACAATACATAAGGTCTTGAGTTTATTCCCTGGCTGGGTAGATGTAAAATATCTGTTTTGAGGTTGATTTTACAATGCAAAATTACATTGTGCTTTAGCCTGATCACCTAACCTTCCATGTAACAAAGATGATTTAGATACATAGCAACTATTAGAGAACCTATGCAAATGCAGAACATTGATGTTAGCGAATAGGAGAATCATAAATATTGAGAAAAAACAACACTTTATTTCAAAGATTTTTGTTTAACCTTACCTATTTGTATTACTTTCTCGAATGATTTGATGAACAGTCAAAAAAGGATCATCAAATAACAAAATAATCTATCATCAAGTATTTATACTAACATGTGATAATTTTATTCCACACAAACATGAGTAGTCATATACAGACGTAATTACAATCATAAAAAGTAACTTACATAAATCATTTACAGAACATTCTGGGTTATTTTCAACAACGCGGCTTATTCTGGTAAAATTAGTTCTAAACACTGACCAGGTTCCATATAAACCTTAACACGTGCGGAATGTGACTCAGAATAAGCTGCCCGGGGAGGTATAGTGTTGAGTCGGTGGCTCTCTAAGAGGCCCCGAGCTCGGTTTAAGTTTACACCGCTCCACCCGTTACCCTAATGCGCAAGTTGGGAATTAAGAACTGCGCTTAAGTCAATGTCTTACAAGAAACAAAGCGGGGTTCATATTTATTAACACGACAGTTATTAAGATTTCGAGTGGGGTCAAAAGTAAACGACTCTTCGACAAGTTTACTGGCTCAAATAATCCTTGGACGAGTTTTAATTGGAGAACAAGTAATCGTTACATTTAGTTTTCTTTCGGATTTAGTGTTTAAATTTTATGTTGACAGTTATGTTACAAGTTTGTCGATCGGATTATTATTTCTCTTTTAAAACGGTTTCGTTTTATGGTGTCTTAATGAAAAGGTATATAAACTATATCTTGGAGAAAAGTTTTTAAGCTTTGCGATGTCCCTTGTAAACACACAAAACAAAAATCAAATAAATAACATCATATTCCATTCTTATTCTAAAATACGATAATTATTTTCTTAAAACATTGCATTAATTCATAAAGATTTAATGTTTTTTTTTGTCGTGATGGAATTTTCGATTGGTAATACTGTCTTTTGTCAAACTAATGAAGACATTTTTTTTTCATTTGCGCTCAGTAACAATATTTCAATTTATAATCGAACTCGTTACACTCAAACAATGCTGGCAAACGAAGGAATTTAACTTTAAAATCAATGTTTGGTACGCCAAACATATAGGGCTCTTCGTAAAACCATGAATTTTCTGCGTGACAAGTTCGGCTAAAACATTCTTTCTAGGAACGATTCAGTTAATTGGCTTCCACGATCCTGTAATATGACGATATATTGGATTATTTCCTTTGGGGTGACGTTAATTCCATGGACTATGAAAACAAACTTACAACTCTTGAAGCATTTGAAGCCAATATGACACGCACCATTTTGGAAAAAACGCCAGATTCGACCGGCAGTATGCGCTTCGTAACCGCTTGTTATGGAAAAAATATGTCGGATACATCTATAAAAAAAAATACTTTTCAAAAGAATATTTCATTTCAATTTAAATTCGTTTATTTTCTAAAAACATCGATTTAAATAATATGTATAAATATATGATTAATGTTATCTATATACATGAACATTAAAGATCTCTGAGCTAAAAAAATATATATTGATTACTGACAGCTTGAAATCACAGTCGAAACATAATACCCGCCTCCTGATAACAATATAAGATTTATCGATATTTGTCGATATTCATGAGTACCTTAGAATATTCCCTATTTCTTATTTTCCTATTCTTAATTTTCTTGATAGAACATACCTTAATTTACGTGTTCTTTCAGGAAAAATGTGAGTTTGCAATATTCATGAACATCGATAAGCTTCTTACTTAAAAATTCTAGTTAAAGACTTGGTGGAACCTCATGCACCAATTTCTATTTATATATATTTTTTCTTATTAAAAATAAATATTTGCTTTCTCTGAATTTATTCAAATATTTCACTTTTAGTGAGTTATTTACAACTCGTTGAAAATTCCCCAAAATTGAAATATTTGGGTAAATCTTAAGGAAGCTTATATTTAAAAATAATATAAATATATTTAAATAAAATTGGTCAATGAGGCTCTTCCAGGTCCCTAACTAGAATTTAAAAATAAGAAGTTTATAATCTTAAAATTCAATGCCTGCCGAATTGCAAGCGTCCTATTCGTCAGTAAGTTGTTAAATATGTTTTCAGTGTTTTATACTTAACCTTATTAATTATAATTTCATTTGAAAAAACATTATCATATTTTGTTAAGGTATAAGGAATATCTTCAAAAAACCCCTTTTTACACTAGCCATGATTTAAGCATTAGGGTAACATATTTAAATTTGTTGCAACAGAGAGGGAAAACATTTTAAGAAGGGAATATGGCAGTCTAGGTATTTAAAGAACTTATGACCTGTCATTGGCTGGTTTTAGTGGCCACTTTACAAACTTTGTAATATTTACCGTGAATATTATCCCTCTCTGTTGCAACTGATTTGAATATGAACAGAGGCCTAGAGAGAAAATTCAGCCAGTCTGCAAGCATTTGGACATACTCAAAACATTGCTTAATTAAGGTTACATGTTACATATTTTAGGTTTAGTGTATAGCAGTATTTTTTAGCCATATTGGTTACAATATCTAGGAACAGTATACTTATCCCTTTCATATTAGTAAATTTGGTATTGTGATCATGCACCAATTTATGCTTATACTCAGCGTGCGACGTATGCTGACAAATTAAGTTGTACGAAAGTAGTGCCTTAACTGATCATTTATTTACAGACAGGAAGTTAGGGATTACCACAAAATGCAGAAAAATAAAAAATATTTTTTTTTTTTTACAAAACTGAAAAAATTCACTTTTATGATTAATAATAAATAATAATTTTATTATATTTTTTTAAAATCACAATCTTAATGAAAATATTAATTGATGCTAAAATAACAAATTGCGGTAACACTTGTACGTAATAATGTAAAATGAAGAAATGTATTCCACTAGTGAACCGCGAGAGTAAATGAAGAAAGCGGTAAAGGACTTAGTAGTGGGGTAACTACTCGCTAAAATGCTCTCGAGCAGGGTTCGGAAACCGTTTACTTGTGAGATAAAGCAGATTTTTTTTTCCATTTTTATTTAGTTTCGCCTTTTAAAAACTAATTAATAAAAATAACCTTTATTTGATGTTTAAAAAAATTACCCAAACTAACAATATTATAATATGCAATGCATGAATAAAAAAAATATTTATCTACGAGTATTATCCCAATAATATAATGCAAAGTACTATATATATTTTCACAAGTTTGTATTTGTTGCAACTATCTATGTAGGTAAACCCGTATCAAGATTGATGAAAGTTGTGTGTGTGTGGTATCGGAAGGATATCGACCCGTAGGCAACACAGCGAGCAGCGACAGAATCCACGATCCCCCGCTCAAATATTTTTCTAAAAAATATTTCTCTCGAATGACAATGGACTATTCCGCTACCACCACTCACCGTATAACCAACACCTAAAAACTAAATAAAACTTACTTGATTATCTGATTTCAGAACATTACATATGAATTTCATGCCCTTTATTTTTTTTAAGGGTTTTATAAAGGCTTTGTATTCCGGTCTGGAAAATATATTTAACTATTTTAATTTGTTGCAACCGAGAGGAAAAACATTTTTGAGAAGAGAATATGGGAGTCTAGACATTTAAAGGATGACTTGACACTTTATGTCATAACTTGGTGAGTACAACATTTTATAACTTGATACTTAAATTAGTTATGAATAACAATGTTTCGAGTGTGTCCAAATGCTTGCAGACTGGCTAGATTTTTTCCCTAAGGAGTTGTTCATATTTAAATTTGTTTCAACCGAGAGGGTAAACATTTTTGAGAAGGGTATATGGGAGTCTAGAGAGGTGAATTGCCTAGAAAAGTGAATTGGTTCAGCCGGATGAATCTCACCCACATAATAAAGGTTTCGGCTCTTTTACGTGTGCGTGGATGGCTCGGAGTGTATATTCAGTATTTTCATTTATTTTAATTTATTACCTCCATGGAAAACGCAAATGTCAACAATTATTATTTTCTCACTTGAAATTCTTGTTTATTTTTTATTTTTTGTCACATTTAATGTTTATATCTTTTGCATAATTTATGAAAACTTAATTGATCTTTTTATGTTAAAAAATTGTTGTTTTTAATACTTTTTATGTATGACTGTATGTTTTCTGAATAAAATGAGAATATTTTTTTTTTTTTTTTAAAGTCAACAAATGGAAGAGTTTAGGAAATGTGGATGTTTAAACATAGGCAGAATGATGAATGTTACACACTTTGTAAAGTGACCACTTAAACCAGCCAATGACAGGTCATAAGCTCCTTGGATGCCTAGACTTCTACATTCCCTTCTCTAAAATGTTCTTCACCTCTATTGTCATGTGTAAAAAAATAATAATCGAGTGTTACAAAAGGTTGGCCATCTCTCGTTTAGCCTCTCCTCACAAGTGTCTTGTATCGCGGGGTTTGTGTAAGTCTAGTCTAGGGTTCCAGACCGGGAACAATGCAACATCAAGCGCGCCCCATTTATATGCGGTGAGCTTATTTCGTTCATTTACATCCACTTTGTAGCAAGGCGCATATTACGCAAGATTGCAAATAGCATGTACACTGTGCACCAGGAGTCGAGGAACAAGAAAGACTCAGTAAACGTGTATATTATCGTTGGCTTCTGGCCAGGAGACGAGGAAAGCCTCGGAAGGGTACCCGGTACCCGAACATTATGTTTTAAGTGTACGGAATCCGATGAGAAGGAACGCGAGGCTAGTGATTGCATCCTGTGGACTGAGCTGAAATAAAAAGGATAATACTTAGATCGTCCAGGATCATTCCCGCAAGTGTACGCTATAATAATTAGGCGGATTTACAGCAACAAGTGTCGGCTACTTGCTGCGCACTCCCATGGTTTTATTACGACGCGACGCCGTGAAAAGTACTGTATTAGTTAAAGGTTTGCTTTGTAAAACAAGATTCTTAGCGCATCTTTATTATTCAATAATATTTTCAAGATTAAAAAAAAATATTTGTACCTCTACTTTTTTGTTTAGCGCAAATTGGTATACCAAATGGCCGCTTATTTTGATAAATACAAGAAGACAATTGAAATATAGGACGTCCAGAATCCTCCCAAGACTTACGACCTATCGGAAGGACAGATATATTTTCGTTATATGAGTATTTCAAGACCTGCTAACGTGATGCCATTTTATTAACATGTAGTGTGTGGCAATGAGCAAGACATGTTGCGAGATAAGACCCCACAAGATGGACTCCTAAATTTTTTTGGATGGATACCTTGGGAAAATAAGAAAGGCGTCGGAAGACCTCAAATAAGATGGTCCGACGACATAACCGCAGTAAGGAGTAAAATTGGCTGCAAGCAGCAACCGACCGAAAGAAATGGAAATATATGAAAAAGGCCGAACATTTAGCAGTGAAGGACAAAAGGCTGAAGAAGAAGTGCGTTTGTTCCTATCTAAACGAGTTTTTAAATCATTTTTCATAAATTAGTCTAGCCAAAATGGCTCTAAGGATGTGGTAGTTAAATAACACTTGGTGTCCACAGACCGGCAAAAGTTACATTTTTTGATAAACAAAATAGCAAAAACTCGTGGAGTTCCGCATTGGGTATAGGTACTGACAGCAGGACAAAACTCATACAATCATGCAAATCAAAGTATAAAATTACTCCCGCGGGCATGAGCTGCTCTCCGGGGGCTGTCCTTCCGGAAGTGCGTTCCTGAAAGACACGGTGATAAACGTTCTATCATGAAAGGTAGTGGTGCCACATTAGAGCAGCATCCTGAAGCACTGCCTAGCGCGTCGCCGCAAAAAGAAATATTAAATTTCATTGTTTTGGATAAAACAATCCACACTACAGTTGCGCTACACTGCATGGCACTTCATGCATTTTTTTTGCGATGCTACAGTACAGTTTAAGCTTAAGGCTTTAATTATCAAAACAGACCGAAAATAGTTTAAAAAAAATATATTTAATAAAAATAAAAGATAATGCAATTTGAAAAGATCCAACGTCTTGCAGAATACTCGCTCGCACAGCGCATGTATAAACCGTGAAACTCGTTTAAGCTTAGATTATACCATGCATGCGTATTATAAATGACATGTGTTAAAACACTACAATTAATGCCATAAATCATAAACATATGATGAGCTTAGTTTGAAGGGGTTACGCGTCTGTTTCTTAAACAAATATCAATTTACCTCATTTTAGTGCATGTTAGGACATGGTGGTGCTTGCATCCGCTTTATGTCTGCATGTAATTCATGTATTTTTTTTTGTAAATGCTATGTTTACTAAGGTGACGGTAAAGGTGATAGTGTATTTTGGTATTTGCATTTTGGTGTAGTGAGGGACCTAACGTACAGACGGGTACGTCTCAAAATCGGTAGACATAAAAGTGGTAAAATACTAAAATTTACTAACATTTATAAAACATCTATTCAATTATAATATACAATAAGAACAGCTTTTCTATTGAGTTTAATTATTATAAAATGAGCGTAGTCTCTTTAAGACTCGCAAAAGTAAGCTACCATGCTTAAAATACCTTAACTGTCAATGAAAAATGCCTTCGTCGATAAAATTCAAATATAACAAGCGAGACCGCAAGAACTTTGCCAATTTAACGAGTCCATAATAGAATAGTTTTAACATATGCTCTACCGTAGTTCAACAAAGCATTTCCTTAGATTGTCCTTTATATTATCTTATATTTCAAATATCATTTGGCAGACTTAAGTTATTTTTTTAAGAATTAAGGAAATACACAGTACAATGGAGGTTTATAAAATACGGCTTAATTCTAATTAACCTCGGAAGTTTTCATATTATATTTAAGTTTTGAGTACATATCGGAGAACTGTCTGTTTTCAAATATAAACCATAAAAATATTTCAAGAAAAAATTATGCTTCTAAATTATAAAATGCATTGTTCATGCCTAAACTCAGTTTAAAATAATTTTGTAACAATATTCAGAATATGTCAAAAATGCTGGATTCCATCCACAGGAAGCTATCAAGATTGACACCTCATGCAACAGAAGGAAACTTTCTAAGTAGGATATAGAATCCTAGGAATTTAAAGGACTAAGTATCAGTCATTCGATAGTATAAATCACTTCACATTCTGTGTAACATTTACCAGTCCACCATCATTTTTATTAAATTTTTCGAACTCTTTCATCTCTTGACTTTTTTAAACGCTAAAGCTAAAACCTTTATTGATATGTTTTGATATGCATCTGACTCAATTATTTCACTAACAAAGCAACACCTTAAAATACATTTCAATTTTGTTACTTTTTTATACCAGTTTATTTAATTTGTTTTACACAGTATTTTGAAATCCGTCTAAATGTTTGTAGATAAGCTGTAAATGCCTACACTTCCATATTCTTATTTAAAAATATATTTTCCTTCTGGTTATAGCGTGTCATGAATTTTACATACTCAAGCTTCGTTTTTAATACATTTTATGTAAAGTGTTATTTTTTCCTAAATTAGTTTAACCTTTGGGTTAAAGGGAAAATTTCAGCTTTTTGTGTGACTCTGGTTCACATTAATTTAGCCCTTAAACGAGTTCCATTCCCTTGGGAACGTGCCCTTCCGATGTGCTAAAAAATTGTTTGTTAAAAGTGTTTGTGAAATGATAATCATATAATAAATTATGTACACCATTAGGGAGGAATATTCTCGAAATTCTAGAGCCATAATAATAACATTAGAATTTCAAATTCATTAATATTTGAAAAGGTAGATTAATAAAGGTTAACGTGGTTTTTACTAATGCAAAGCCTTATATTCATGACTAAAAATGGTATAATAGAATTACCACTGAATTTACTGATGCTAAAAATAGTCTCACAATATGTTAGTTAATAAATCAAACAAACGATTTCTAAGATAGACACGTGTCTCTTTAATCCATTAATAAAATTATTTATTATTCAAATAAACGACAAATAGTGCCTTTTATATTCTAGTTAAAAATTCATCGATATACTCGTACATACATTCAGGTAAGAAAAGTTAAATTATAACATTATTAAGAAGTGTGAAAAGGTAAAATAGTGTAAAAAATACATTTAAACAGATTTGAAAAAATATATAAGTAAATGTAAATATAATAAACTTATGAATAAAATGGAGAAAAAAACATGTTAATCGAGAAATTAATACAATTATACGTAAACACCTAAAATTTATCAAAATATTTATTACAAATTTACTATTTGAATACTAAAGAAAAAATAAATATACCTCGGACATTAAAAAGACGTTGGGTAATACTAACTAATTTTTCAATAAAACACACAATAGAACGCATTAATAACGTCAACTACCAAGGATCAGCAGTGACCAAAGGAAACGACGCGACGCCGACGCCTCAACTGATATCAAACACTGAATATAACAACAACAACAACAAACCATCATTGTTCTTCCTCATAGGGGAGGCCATATCACTCTATCTTTGCATTCAGCTCTCGCTTCCTCTATATTCATACATCTTATCGTGCACGAGCGCTGATTATTCCGACATTTGAGGTGTCCATCTTCAAATATTTGGTGGATTTGGTCAAGCTTTGTCTTTCTCGGTCTTCTTCTATTTCTACATCAGTCAACATTCGCATTGTTAACATGTTTAGCCGTTCTTTTGCTATCTATTCGCTTTACATGTCCAAACCAACGCACAGTTCCTTTTTTGATTCTGTCAATAAAGCTTATCTCAGCCTTACGTAATGTACTGGTGCATCTTAAAAACATAGTCAAATAATACCAAATATAAATGGTAAATCTATGGGTCTCTGGTTTAAGAAGGCATCTTGCACTATAAAAGTCACTATCTACGAAATATTATTACGCCCTATACTCACATATAGATCCGAATGCTAGGTATTAAGTAAAAATATAGGACATCTTTTATCATGTTTGCGAGGAAAATACGAAGAAAGATATTCGGAGCTGTACGGGAAAACGGAGTTGGGAGAACTAAACTCCGAGAACGAAGTCCACAACCTTTTTAATGAGCCTTACAAAATGTAAAATAGGGAGACTGATATGTGCAGCAGGAGAGGATATAATAAGTGAAGAGAGATTACCTGTGAGATTCTCTACAAAAAGTCCCAAGGTAAACGTACCGTTGGCAGATAAATATATTCCGATGGCTAAACTAAAACAGAGACTGGTGGAGTAGAGCCAGATGGTGACGAATATAGAAAAAGGCCAAGGCCCCTAGCGGGCTGAACAGCCAATGATGATGATGATAGTAAAAAAGCAACAGGTTATTTCTAACAAACAATAAATAATTAAATCTATTAAAGCTTTGATGATGCAAGTTTATTTAACACAAAATTTGAAGTGATATAATATAATGTATCATGTACATGAATATCCTTGATATTTTTTCTTTGTTTTGGTAATTTCGACTTTCGCAGCACCCAAGTTGCGTATGTTTCGCGGTCGAAGAGTGAAGTTTTACCAAGGGCGGGTTTTGGCGGGAACAAGCGGTGGCAGACGAGAGGAAAGGGTAGAAACTGAAGTTTTGTGAAGAGTTTTCAGGTTTACCTGACGTCATTTCAAATTTGCTACGAATACGAAATGCGCGCCCCTATTTTGTTTATTTGCTGTGTGTAACTTATATTATTCTGAACGATAGGTAGGTAGGTACACTAAATAAGAGTTTAACTGGATTACTTTTGGAGAAATTTAATTATTTTACTTACGAAAGCAACTTACACGTACAAATATATCATATTTCGAAATAAACAAACTTAATGGTTTGTAAATATTTTTGTTATGATAAATAAATATTTGAGGAAAGGAAACAAAGAAGTGTAGAATTTGTGGGGCTCAAACCATATCATTGGCTCAATTTATCTTTGTAATATTATTTAAAAATGTTTTAATTCCCAAATTAAGTAAAAGAACTTAAAACGTTTATTGCTGTGGGTTATATTTACGTGTAATGGACTATTTATTTATTTTTTTTACAATTATTAGGCATTTTAACTCATCATGGTTTTAATCTTTTAAGTTTGACATTTTATTAAACGCTAATATTTATTTTTAAATCAAAATATTTTCATAGATTCACATAAAATTACCCTTTATTGTCATATTTTTTAGCAATAAACAAATCACCGTCAAAGGGTTCTACATAAATTTTTTTAATCAGTAAAAGTCTAATCTTACTTTTTTTTTTATTTAAAATTACTTTTATTATTAGATGAATAAAGAAATAAAAATTATAAAATGAAATTGTGAAAAAATGCTTGCGTTTAAAAATGAATATTTGTAACTTCAGTCGAATCATAACTTGATATTAATCTATAATTTGCGTTAATTTATTAACAAAAGTATTTTTAAAACACTGTTTTTCATTAACAGTTACTCATTTTATTGCTTTTAACTGTTATGTGAATATGCGTTATTTAATTTTATATGAAAACATGACTCATTTTGAATAAATGAAACGTGATTTAAATTATTTATTTACAACCCGATAAAAATGCCTCAGATTACTTGAGGACGTGATTAATAAAAATTATTAAGAAAAATAATGATACCTCGAGGCAAAAAACATCCCTTCCTTATAAGATAACAATCTGTAATAAAAAATGCCTTAGCAGGCTGATCACGACTCCTTAAAATGAGGCAAAGTTTTTATTAAAGAATTCTCGTCCATATTTCGTTAAGAGCGAAATTGGGGTGGCGAGTCGAGAAATATAAACATGTGTAAACAAAATAAATTCTTTGATACACTTAATGGTACAAGTGGAACAAATTGCAGACCTGGGTATTTTTTCTCCCTTCTTGCATGATTTTAAATACACCTTCGCCAGTGTTACTCTTAGTTGAATTTTATTATTTCTTTACGCTCACTTCTATCTACAGAAGTTTTTATTCCAAACAATGTAAATATGAAAAAAACGTACCTAAGCTGTGACTATTATTATTACGATTCAAATTACGACGCCATTCTCTCGCGGAAGGTAAAATTTTTATTAAATTTTCAAGGGTGGAAAACTCTCTCAATTTTCAGTCTAAATAAAATAATAAATTTTTAATGAATGAAGGTTCTCTTTTCTTTTATATGATGCAACGTGTTATTAAAAATGTTGACGCCTAGATAATATTTTGTAAAAGAGCAACCCCAGTATCCAAATATTTTAAATGTAATTATAGTTTTTTTTCACCTAAATTATTCTCAATAATTTTTTATTACAAAAATGTTAAAAAACAGTTTATTACACAAGGTACCCTTAAAATACATTTTAAAGCAATACATATTTTATTTTAAACCCTAAATCTATAACAATAAGAACAAACTACTTATATTTGAATGAATAAAGATATCGTATAATATAAACTTATATCCCTTTTCAATAAAACTTTTTTTGTACGAGACTCAAAAAAATAATTTTACTACTAATAAATAGAAGTACTATTTAAATTATTTAAATGTCAAATGAATATTTGTAAACTAAATTGTATTACTTGGTTATTGTCACCCAAAAAGTTTAATTTGTTTTTAACAACAAAACAATTATTTATATTTTTTGTCATTAGGGTAATTAATGGTTTTAACATAAAACGATGTGAAAAATTGAGGAAGTATTAAAACGTGCATACATAATGTTATTTATTTTAATAATTGACGTTTTTATCAAACAATATATCTTTTTTGTTTGAACCCGCCTTAAATATCAATACTGCGTCTGAATAAAATGTTAATTTAATTTCCATCAAAATTAACGAGCCAGGCATTTATTTCTTCCGCTACAGCCGTACTTCGTTGTCACTTAATGGTGGCAGGGCGGAAAGGCGTAGGAACAATAATTATCCGTTATTACCATTTCGCAGGTGGCGCTTGTAAAAGTTTCAGCCAAAACTAACACGGCTCATGGCCAAACACGTCGTAATGGCGTAATATACCGTCATTAGGAGAATCAATTAAGCCTTCACACACCTCAATAAATCATATTCTCCTGCGAGATCGATAAACACGGAACGATTGCTAAGGCATTCTAGCAAACGATCGCGCTGGGAACATTATACTATATTTTATTAAAGATTTTATTAATCCGTTAGAACCGTGCAAATTTCAAGTAAATCTACCTTTTTGGCGTAATGGACATGTCAATATTCCTGTTGAATATTTAGCTGGAGCCGCATATAGCCGGTGGCATAGCTATTATCCTCTTGATTGATCACTAGGAAATAGTGGCGTTGCATCGCATACCGTGCAACGGTGTAATATTGAAGACTGTTTATTATTTGTCGCTGCAAATCCGTCAGCCATTTCTATTGTCAGGCAGTAATTAATGCGGTAACTTAATGCGTTCCGCTTTGCGCTCGATATATAAAACTGTTTCAGCATATCGAATCTGCATGTACGTTTTATACATGTTATGTGCCGCTCTTTGTTTCCCGCCTTAAAATGGACGTCTGAATGGAGTATGTACATGTTAAATTGGCAACGTTAATCTTTGTACGGTGAACACGTGAATCGCATATTTCAAATGGAGTAATAGGAAAATGAATATGCTTTTACGTCGGCATCAAATCGAACTGGGTGATTGAACACGAGCATTAATTGCGGAGAAATATCTAATATCCTAATTTTATTATAGCGAGAAAATGTATAACAATATTGATACTAGTAAAGCATAAATAGTATAGCCACTATGATATTAATATAATCAAACCACTTAAATTTAATTATTTACATGCGTAATTCCATCAAATGTACGATGTGTTTAATATATTCAACTGATATTAAATATTTATTAGTTTTGTACTTTAATCCGAACTGGTAGGTACTAAATAATGCAATTGTATTGAGTGCGTTAATTACGACGTTTATAAGAAAAGCTTTAATAAAACTTGTTCCAGAATAAGTAAAATGAAGAAAAACCATACGAAAACTATATAAATCGCTTGGAGTTTATAGAGCACTTAATAAAAATAAATTGTTTAGAAGGGTAGTTAATCTGACCGCGCTAAATTGGACTTGTATATTGCGCGTAATTGAAAAGGCTTCACACGATTCTCGATATCGGCCGTACATTAAGGGGACACGACACATCGTAACAGCTATCCCATAATTTAAAGCAGGTAATTGACTCACGCACGGCCGCGGCCGGTTCGGAGACCACATAATGAGTTATTGAGGAAAAGCGAGGCGATTGCTTGCGCGGCCATTTCAGTGTCCAGCGGGGGTGTTTTAATTTTTATGGTATTTGGAAGTATCATTAGACTGCGCGGAAATTGTTAGGCAACAAATCAAACAAAATGTACACAATTAATTATACGCAAAAGGGGACATCCCTGGCCTAATTTATTGATTGAATGCTTGGAAAATACTCCTACATATTTGTCTCGTATACTGATGGATCATAATGAGGCAGTTCAGCGCTTCAGGAAATTTGAAACAAAAAATGTTTCTTTACACGGGGTAAAACTTAGAGCATTTAATTTAATTTTATTTGGGAAATCGACAGTTTTACATACATATTTTTAGTAAACAAACAGATATAGTGTATAAACTCAGAACTAATAACTAATTTATGGTGTTTTTTTCCGAAAATGTATGAAAAAATTGATAAAAATGTTTTTAATAAAAACGAACTGCTTTGTAACGTCACAGGTTTATGTGACTATGTGTTTGCAATAGCCAATAAATCATAGCATCGTTATGTTGTTGTGGTAATCATGAGCGATCATGATTGCAGCCGGCAAGAGATTTTCGGTTTCCGGGGTAGCCATGTTTTTCAACGTGAGCGTGCCTGGAGAAAAAAATATAAATGTGCGGGGCTCAACTTTTAAATGTCAGAAATGAAAAAAAAACTGTTGGTCTTTCCTAAAAAATAATCCGATCGTACCAAGCGATGTCATAGAGTGCCTTTATGTCGGCGTATTGTACGATAGACGTCAGTTGATCCAGTGTTTTCTATGCTTCTTGTCAGTTTTGTTCCACCGCCCACTTGCGTGTTTTGACCACTCACCGACAAAAACTTGTGACGTCATGGGTGGTGTAATTTTGAATATTTTCAAATTGACACAGAATTTTAAAAAATGCGTTGATAAAACGATAAACATGTCAATATATTTTTTTAAATGTTGGCTTGTCAGATAGACGATTAACAAGTTTAAAAAAAATAAACAAACTACTAAACTTCCTCATTAATATTTACATTAAATAATACTAAATTAGTATTTTGATTGGCACTTTGATGTTGAAAAAATGATTTTTTTAATCAAATACACGCATACTGTTAGAGTTATTGGGGCCTTTTACATATAAAACAATACATAACTGTTCCGGCTGTTAATTTTTATCTGTTATTCATTGTTTTTATCAATGTAAATAATATTATTAAGTTAGTATAAATATAATCTTCACCAACAAAAAGTGACTTGGTGGGATTTTAGTTTTAGTAAAAATATAACAAGTGATTTTTTTTTTAATTGTAAAAATGTATAATTATACTATTAAATAAAATATTTTTAAAAATAAATAAAAAAAACATAAAAAGGATTGAAAATGTTAAACGAAAATTTTTAATATACCTAAAATATAAAAACAAAACTCTTTGCACTTATAGCCAATCTGCTAAATAAAATTGATTTTTTACTTTTGAAAATAGACTTACTATTTCTGAATTATGCTATTTATATAAATTATTAAATAATAAAGTAGACTCTTTTAACCTACTCTCCAAAATTAATCTTAATGTCCCCTTTCGCGTGACAAGAAATAAGTATGTTTTCCATCTGCCAGTCTGTAGTACTAACTATGCACAACACTCTTTCTTATATTGTTCTAACTATATATTTTTTTTTCATCTTTTAATATATTAAACACGCCCCTCAATTTATTTTTAAAAAATATTTCAAAATAAATTAGGTCTGAATCTTTCTGGCTGCGATACGATCACACTTGCTATTTAATGATGCTCACACTTACACACACCTGAACACTTACTCCCACATACACACAAACATACCTATACACATATTCTCATACAAATACACATAAACACACCCTTTTGTTGTACAAAAAATTTATATGTATGTTTTTTATTTAGAAACCTCGCTGGTCTGTCTTTAGACCGTATATTTTTAACGTTATTATGTCGACTGTTTGTTTCTGTAAAACAAATAAATAATGAATAAATAATGTAAACCTGTACCTGTACCTAAACTATTCGAATCAATTATTACAAAAAAAATAACACCTATATTTAAAAATGTGCTGATTGAGGAGCAGCATGGATTTAGGACAGCCAAATCAACGACGACCAATTTGCTTTCTTTTACTGATACTATTTTTACAGCGTTCGAGAATAATCTTCAAGCTGATGTACTGTATACAGACTTCTCCAAGGCCTTTGACAAAGTTGATCACAACATTTTATGTGCTAAACTTCGTGCTGTAGGCATTAGAGATCCCTTTTTATCGTTTTTAAAATCCTACCTCTCACATAGAAAACAAAGTGTAAAAATCAATAACTTCATATCAAATAGCTTCCTAGTAACTTCTGGTGTACCACAGGGTGCCCACTTGGCCCCTCTTCTATTTAATCTGTTTGTTAATGATGCTGCTAATGTTTTTTCTTTTACAAAATTCTGGCTTTTTGCTGACGATAACAAGATACTTAAGCTAATTAAAAATATTGATGACTGTGTCAGACTCCAAGAAGACATAAATGCATTTCATACTTGGTGCAAAACTAATAACATGGAACTTAACATCGATAAATGCAAAATTATTTCATACCATAAATGTAAACATCCTTTTATTTTTGATTATAAACTTAATGGCCAAGTTCTTTCGATTGTCACCTCTATAAGAGATCTTGGAGTGATCCTAGATAATAAACTAACTTTTCTGGAACACTTTGATAATATAGTAAACAGATCCTTAAAAATTTTAGGCTTTATTAATAGAACTACGTCTGATTTCCAAAGTATGCTTACACTTAAAACACTTTATTGCTCTTTAGTTCGCCCTATTCTTGAATATGCATCTGTAATCTGGTCCCCTCATTATGCTGTTCATATCAAGCGCCTTGAATCAGTTCAACATCGTTTTATAAGAAAAATTGCATGGAAGATGGGATTGGAAAGAGGAGACTATTCATATTCTGATATGGAGAGGTTTTTAAGCATATCAAGTCTTGAAAAACGCAGATGCATTGCAGATATAATCTGCATGTATAAAATTATGAACTGTCTCATTGATGCCCCTGAAATTTTGCAAAAGATTCTTTTTAATGTTCCCACCCGTAGACTAAGAAATAATGAAATGCTTTTCCTCGGTCACTACAGGACCAATTATGGTGCACAGTCGCCTTTGCCCAGAATGATCAGGCGGGTGAACGATCATCAAGATCTTGATTATTATGGTGTAAGGATGTCTTTCTTTACAAATCAGCTAAAGAATCTGTATAGTTAGCCTATGCTTTTTACTTAATCTAAAAAATCTATCATCTGTCTTTGCTGCTTATTTCTGTTCCTTATATTTTTTTATTCCTTTGCAAAAATTTCTTTTAATTGTAATGTTTATAATGGACTTTGTCCGTAAATAAATAAATAAATAAATAAATAAATAAATAAATGTAAAGTAACTCTCTGCACGGTGGCCACAAGCCGCTGAGCGAAAATTTTGGCAAGCGTACGGAAGCCAAAAGTCAGTATCCATTCGCTCGCGAATGTGGCAGTTAATCTTGAGCACATTGGTTCGAGCCTACAGTTTAAATATAATATTTGGCTGTCTTTGATCTGTGCACAAAATACTGACACCGTCCCGAACCGCGGCAAGCCTTTGCAAGCGTCCGCAAGGCAAGCCAAACGCCCGGTCCTCACACTTGCGCTAGTCAGCGCTTAGCAAGTGTGTGAAGCCACCATTAAAATATAAATACATATAAATATATATTTTTTAAGTGGACGTTTTAAAATTTATTTAAAGCATTAACTTATTCATGTTCTATATAACTTCAATTCAATTCCAAAAATCAAAAAAATACTTACATGTTTATTTTTATTACCTTATACTTGTTTTTTTTATTTTTTACTATAATATCAAAATGCATTGTAGTATTGGCAAATACGCATTTCATATAAACATATTTTCATTTCTTCTTTTTTCGCGATAATATATGCTTGTTTGTTTATAATTTTACTTTAATTTGTCTTTCTTGCTTACCGTAACACTTTATTTACTGTGTTTGCTTTACAGAATTTATTTAATAAGCTTTTATCTTTGCATTTTTTGTTTATATGCTCACTGTTTTTTCTTGCATACCTTTGTAATTATTGTTTTTTTGTAAAACTTTTTATTATATCCTTTTAACTAATTTCACACATTTTTTCCTTATATTCTGTGTTTATTATTTTGTATGTGAGCATGTAGATTATTTTGTTTTTTGTAAATGCCTCTTGGGCGTTAATGAACTAATTAATTAAATAAATAACATACTCGTAAATACGTAGTTCATTATAAAAATATATTTTACAGAAATGTTTTCGTTTTAATTTAACCAAATATTTTCATTTTGGTGCCGTTTTCAGGTAATCGGGAGTAACTATGCATGAAATTGGGAATCATATTTTAGTAGATTCAAGTTCGCACCACCAAACTCCCGTGGCTATTGTCATAAACTAAAGAATCAGAGTTCCGAGTTTCGAACCCCGATCTTCCGCTACTTAATTTCCATTTATCTATAGTGAGCCACACATGAAACCAAACTTCGTTTTTTACTCATTGGGAAAAAAATATGAGTTAATTTCATATATGGGTAAGATAAAAAGGAAAAACACTTTTAAACCTCTGTTTCAAAATTTTTGTTAGCGAAATCTCCTTAATTCACCCGAAGCAAATATTTTTTAAATGTCCACATAAATAAGTTTACGTCGAGGCAGTTAAAATTAGTTTGTCGCAATAAATTACTTTTAGGGAACAAAAAAGTTCCTTTCAATCCTCTTCGCTCGTATTTCAAATGAGCGTAATTACAACGCAATCAAAAGTAATCCAAACAAATGGAAATAAAAGGTACCTTTTAACCTACCTATGTACATGTGAACCCGGCTAACAATTCGTTTAGAATTTATCGTTCTCTTGAGAATCTTAAGTGTCTCGAAATACATTACAAACAGTCATGATCTGAATCCGGATGGCCCGTTACAAGAAAAGCGCGGGTAGACAACTTTTAAACATTCTTTATGAACAACACTTTTGCCACTTTAGCGTAGATATTCTTGTGAATCGCGAAGATTAATGCATTTTTTCTGCTTTGAAAATCCCTCATTCTTATGTTAACGCGAGAATTAAAAAAAATCCCAGAAACACTACCTTGAATCATTGCTTCAATAACGCCACTTTTTTTCTAACGTTCTCCATTCTCCGAAAAATCCCTTCATCCAAAGTGTTTTCTTATGTAGGATATTTTTTATAAACTGTTTGATGTGATGAGATCTCTGTTCAGTAAAAGTGGAAATTATTTCAACTTAAATAAACGTTTTTGAATTATTTTTTTTAAAACAAACAATCATATAACTTCTTTGTTAATTTGCGAAAAGTTAAATTCTCTTAACTTTTAATTAATAATCTTGATTTAACGGTACATTTTAGAGACCTACATGTATGTATGTAAACATTGATATAAAGCACTACAAGTGTATGTATGTAAGGAGTGTCAGTGTATAGTTGGTAACAACAATATATCTACAGCCGTCTGCATACCCACACAACTTGACAAGTCTTTCTAGATTTGTCTCTCCTAATAAACAGTCGCTCTCTGTATAAAGTCATAATGAGTATTTATAATAAACATCAGTCAACCTTAATAAGTCTGATAACTGATCTTTCATACCACCATTAGGGATAACAGTGTAATTTAAACAAATTTAATAACTTGACAATATAAAATAAACTGTTAAAATAAGCTTTAAGTACGAGAAAATAAATAACCCAATGTTTTGTAGTCATGTTATAATAATCGTTAATTAAAATAGAAAATTCGTTCTGTTAATTTAAAAATAAATGATGAGTAAGACAGGTAAAATATATATCATTTTGGCCGAGTATAAACTAATTATAAGATAACCAAAGCAGTATACTATTGAGATGAAAATATTGCCATGAAACAATTTAATATTTCTAATGAAAATACATTACAGTTCTACATAGAAAATACTTTTTATACTCAATGAAATAAATATAGATTGTAAAAAAAAAAAAAATTGTCAATTGTTAAAAATTCGTCAGTGTTGTCTGCAGTATCTACTTTTAAGAGCAAAATGCTGGTTTCTGGGTATTTAAAAAAATTAAAAGTTACATAATAAATATTTCCGTTCTTATAATTTACCCAAACATTTTAATTTTGCAGTCTTTTTTAAACGAGTTGTACATAACTCAATATTAGAAAATAAGAATTATGTTGTGGTAGTACGGAGTTTGAGCCTCGGACCCCTGAACTATAAGTTTGTTAGACTAGCCACTGGAACACCAGCCGGTTTTGTAAAAAAAATTATAACATAAAATTTTATCCAAATTATTTACCTGAATAGGATATTGTTATGTATACAATGTACTTATATTGGTATAACTTAAACTTATCACACAATGTAACAAGAGCAAAATAAGAGAGTGTCTTCTCGATCAAAAGTTTATATTTTATTTTATTTAAAAAAAAAACAAAAATAGTATTAACATGTTTTATAAATTAAGATAATATTACATGAGTTAGTAATAAATCTCCACCAAGCTACTTTCTGTAGCTTGGTGAGATTTTAGTTTTAATAAAAAATAACAGTAATGAAATCTAAAAATATATTTTTATGTTAAATTAATGGTTTTGTAAAAAAAAATAAGGTATACTGTGTATATTGAATTTCCAACTGATTTACGTGAATAGAACAAAGTAAGGTTTACGGTGTACTAATATTAGCATTAGTTAGGTATACAGTGTACATTGAACTGTACTGTATGATAAATAATACATTATAAATAATTCATATTGTCTCACTAATAAATTTATTTTCTAAATAAACTTTTTTTATTTTATTCATAAAACTCTGATAGTAATTCGTTTTGCAATATGCAGGATTGTTCGTTGTTTCCTAAAAGCACACCAGGCGTATTCAAATTTATGTTCATGAGAATTATGTCAACTCTTAATTGAAACTATAATTGAAAGCTGCAACAGTCAACAAAAAGTGTTTTTCATTTATTTCAATTAAATTAAAAACAACTGCTGAACAATTTTCACCGTAAATTATTTATAAAACTTATACTGCGCTGAATAATTCCTTTCATGCGTCAACTTTCGTGTTTATTAAACTGACTTAAAATTAAATATGCTAAAAAGAATTTAACGATTCTGATTTTTTTTTTGAACTTCAAATTCATTTTCATTGGACCAAAATAACATAACAAATTAACCAAAATATTTAAGGCGTTGAGTTGGGACAACACATCAGACCAGGAACCCTTGAGCAATAACTCGATTTCTCATAATACCCTGCCTCTGCATAGTATTTGCCTCCTAAACATAGTTTCCCTAATGCGAAAGATGTCCATATTCAAAGTTGCCATATTCAAATGTCTGACTGTTCTTCTTTCAGAGGCAGGTTGGCTCTGGAAATCGAGAGGTAAAACATTCTGCGCTGACGCTGTCGGTTGTTGTATATTTTTTTTATCTGTGGAGCGAGGAAACATAGTCAAATACTTCCAGAATAACTGTTGCATTTTTTTCTTAAGAAATGAAAAAAAAAAATGCCATCCGTTTTTTCATTTCTGAAAATTATTTAAAATATATTTTGAGAAACAAATGACACTAGAAAAAAATAAAAATTATTATTAATATTTAAAGCATTAACTTTGTGGTCAAACATTTTAGTAAATGTCATTAAATATTTGTATCTAACCACTTACTGACTTTCCTTGTCTACATGTTTCAAGTTTTCAAAATTTTCGAGATTTGACATTAATGAACATCAATTATAAAATAGAATTTAACATTTTCCAAAAACCAACTAACACGGATATCGTCATTGATAACTCATTCAACAACTCTATTTCACAAAAACATTCCCCATTCCATTTAATGTTGTATAGTTCAATAAATATTCCGCTTTCTAAACATTACTTCGGAAATGAATTAAATTTAATGTTTAAAAGTGCTATTCATAATGGATAAACAATTAATTTAATAAATACTCTTTTAAATAGAAAAAAACAATCAAAATTTATTTGTATCCTGTCAACAGTGATTATAATAACACTAATTATGATAATAAATGGAGAAGAATTCTTTACGTAAATACAATATCCACAAACATATCCAAATTTTTACCAAATAATATCAAACCTGTTTTTTATACAAATGACAATATAAGTATATTATTTCTTTATTATAGAGATATAAATAACTTTTATAATAATTCAGGTGTTTATTAAAATGCATTTTGTCCTTCAGTTTACATTTGAAGAACATCAAGAAGTTTTGATATTCGTGTTTAAGAACATATGAGGTACCTTCGCAATAACAATTCCTCTGAATTTGCAAATCACCTAATCAATTTTTATCGTGTCTTAAATAAATATACAGGAGCTAAAATCTTACAAATAATACCATATGGTAAAAGTAAATAATATGGAAATATTTCACATTAGAAAAGCTTAAAAAAATAATGTTCCTTTGATCAATACTCAAACAATTTTTCAATTTAGCCCGTTATTCGATGCCCCATTGTAATGGTCTCCCTAAGCCAATTAAATTGACGCCTCTCCCTTCATCCCCTCCCTTTTTTTCAACTTTTTCTCCTAAAACATAAAATCTTTTCATAACCTAATTCAGTATATGTAACGGTTGCTTATTGAAATGTATGTCGGGTTGGTTTTATATTTTTGTGCAACAACTATGACGGTGTATAGTAGATTTTGCATGTTGGTTTAATTGGTGTCCTGACCAAGAGACGGGTACGTCCCGAAACCGGTAGACAAATAAAAGTCGGTAAGTGGTTAAATACAGTTTTTTTATAACATTTAGTGAAAAGAAATTAATAAAAAATATTTTGATTCCTTTATTTTAAATTTTATTTATAAACCCTTACGAATAACATGCATTTTACGAAATACTTTTTAAAAAAAAAAATTATTCTACTTCTAATGACAATATTTTTAATATCTTTTGTAAATGTTGTCTAAGTCTTTGGTTTAGTTTTGTCTGGAAGTTTATTGTATAATTTCAGTCCCTGGTTTATAAGTCTCGACTGTCCTGTCCTTTTTATAATTTTTTTCCTGTATCCACTTCCAGTTTCCTTCCAAACTCATTACCTGATCCAACATTCTTCATTATGTAATTAGTAAAAAAACGTTTAATATTAAGTTTATGAGCATACCTGGCCCACTAAAAAACAGCTGTTTTTCGAAAATAAGTATGTTTTTTTATTTTTTAACTAAACAAAATTTTTATTAAGTTCTACTAAACTACATAGCCCAGGAATATTATACTGAAAATAGCCATTCACACAAAATATTTCATAACCAGCTGATTTTTTTCACATGTGTTCTAGATGTGGTATTTAATTATTACTCAAAACTTCTCACCCCTCTGCCGCTTGCGACTTGAGATATTTGAACGTAGTTATGCAGAAAGCAGCCAGCCACAGAAAAGTGAAACTGAGATAATAGCACTTTAGTGAAAAGAGTAACTTATTAAATCTACACAACATTTTAAATGTTTTTGACTCGTACAAATGATAAACAATGAATACATTAGTTTTTTTTTATATTACAAACAAGAATCTGATTGTGTATTTGACCAGCTTGAATGATTTTTCAAGTACAAGTAGGTGTTTTATGCAAATTGAGAAATGCTGTTTTTGTGATCGGCATCATTTTCAGAAGGTGATTAATACAGTTTTTTTTGTTTGAAAACGGTCTAGCTGTTTTTACCAGAACATAGAATAGACCTTAGTGCACCCAATAACACCAATATCTCATTTTTCAAAATTGTGGACTAGCTGCTTTCTGCATAACTACGTTCATTTCATTGTACAGATTGTCTGGTGGCACATTATATACTTAAAACCGTTTTAACTTGTAAACGCAAGCAGTTAGAATAATTTGAAATATTGCGTTTTATTAACAAAATTACGTTTTTATTTATTAAAAAAAAAAATGGTTGAAAGAGCGGCGTTGTTTCGCTATTGAGGCGTAATTAAAATACGATTTTTTGCGACGGTGGCGGTACGCTATATCAGTTTAAAAAATGTCAACCGCCGATAGCAAAAGCATGCCATTCTTTCGTCCAAAGTATTTTTTTATTTTTATTTTCTTTTATTTAGGAAACACACAGTACAGTTACAAAGTTTCATATTTTACACAATTATACTTAACTCTAATGGACCAGTGAAGTTTCCATATTATAAAGCAATTATATGTAAGGTTAATTATGAAAGTATAAAAAAAGAAGGAAAAAAAAAACATAAATGAAAGCTTTTTAAAAATTTAAATTAAAGTAAAAAAAGACATTTTAAAATTTGTAGTTTGTAGTGAGTATTTACAAATGGAAATAATATTAAAAATGAAGAAAATTTGTAAGAGTAATTAAAAGTTAAGAATTGAAATAAAGAATGAAAAACATGCTCAGATGTAAAAATAAAATAAAAAAGTAATAACATTAAAAAAAAAAAAAGGAAAAACATAAATATACACATATATATTTTAAGGGATTTAAAGAAACGATGAGAAGAATCTTTAAGTGAAATATAAGACAATAAGTTTAAGTCGATTTAAAAAACATCTTCAAAATTAATGACACATTATAGTAAGAGCAGCAATATACTGATTTTATTTACATACATAAAATAAGTAATTAAAAGTAGTTAAAAAGTATAAAAACATGCCAATGCAGCAGAGAAAAAAGAAAGAATAAAGAAAGAATAGCAAGAATAGCAAGTAATCTTTAAAATTTAAAAATGCAAAATAAGGAGAAGATTTTAAACCAAGAGAAGTCGATAAAATTTCATTAAAGCGATTTTAGTAGTAATACAAAATTTCAAAAGAGAAATTTGATTTATAGTAATAACATTAATGCATGTTATTTGAAGTGATGTAAAAGAAAAAGGGATCAACGGGAGTATAATAATGATTTGGGAATTTGCAACTTCTGTTACTTAAACGCCATACTATAAGTTTTTCGAGCTGCCTGCGTTAAAAAAAAAAAAACGGTTTTATGTATATAATGTACCACCGGACACCTCTATAATAAAATATCTCGCTATTTAAGACGCAATTGGGGGAAGGGTGGGGAGTTTGAGTAATAATTAAGTACCACATCTAGAAAACATGTGCAAAAAATCTACGGGTTATAAAAGTTCGTTCTGAAAGTTCGTAGTTCGTCAGTAGGTGCTTTTAAAAAAGATCTTTTATACATACATATTAATATCTTTTCACTCTATAACATGTAAAAAATCTTATGATTATAAAAAAATCAATAAATTCATATGCATTAAAGGTAGTATCAGATTCAAATTAAAAACGAAAATGGTGCAAATAAAAAAAATAAATAAACACAAAAAACTCATTACAAAAAATCAGGTTTTGGATGGAATATTTATATTAAAAATTACAACATAGATAGAAGACATTTAATCTTAATAGCTTGGGGGCGAAATTCAGTCTTGGTCAACAAATATTTAGACAAATTCAAAATATTACATTTTTACATATTTTTTTCATGAATAAATTTTGTTTACATCCCCCCTCCCCCTTCAAAAACAGTTACACTACACTAGAAATAATTAATTTTGAAAACCTTTAAGGTACCTACTGCGAAATCTAGAACTAAGGGAGATACAGTCGTTAAGATTACACGCTACGCAGACGATGCAACCATAGTGTCAATTCCTGATGATTAAGTCAGGTAATAAAACGAAAAGTTTAAGAATGTTTTAGTATTTAGGTTTAAATCTTGAGCCACAGCGTTCTTAACAAACGAGTACAGTCTTGGCAGCATCGGGGCTGGAAATCCAAACGCTCTCGTGGCCGTATTATCTCGTGTATTTGCATACAAAAAACATGAGATAAACTGTTTTCTCGTGCCGCGAGAGTGGTTAAGAATAGCACTCCCGGATACCTAAGAAATGTCACATGCTACGATAAACACAATTTCACAATTCACAATTTTTCTTTACATCATAACTGTTTGCATATTCACTCATGTCAAATACACGCACACTTACTAGTATCATGATTTTCATTTTCTGTGGAACACTTCAATGCTGTTGTTTTCTTTATCAACAATTAAAAATAACCCCCTACCCCCCCCCCCCACGAGGAAACTATTAAAACTATGCAGTGCTTACCCTTACGGGGAAATATCGTAATGGAAGTAGCAGTGATATTACTCGGTAAATAAAAACGTACTTTAGTTTTTATCGCATCTATTTTTCGTTAATAAACCTCCTACAAAGTGAGTCTTAAGTCACATTAAAACATTGCGGTAATCAGCTAGTGTAAAAACACTGGTTTATAGTAATAAAATGTTCGCTTCGTTTTGCCCGGCACATCTCTCCTAGGACGGACGTCTCTATTGTCAGCCGAAAACGTTTTGGCACCCCGCCACGGGCTTTTAAAGTTCAAACAAACAAAATGCCGATGCATGGCCTCCGTGTAATTATCGAATAATCTATTACGGTAGGGAAACTGTTACTTCCCCGCTTTCTTTCCGCCCGTTAACTATTAACTATTTCGCTAATTTAATAAAATTCTTTTAATTACTCCGCGAGCTTACAATACGCGTACCGCCTAATGAGTACGACTTAACTTGCAATGCCAAAGGCTGCATACAAGAACTACTGCTTTAGGTAAACCTAAAAAGAACAGCACTCATTTTGTAAAAACATTAAACTTTTTTTGGAAATTACCCCCCAAACGAAGAATTTTAATTACAAGCGATCTTAAGTTTTATTTACAATTTAATGTTTTTATGCTATGGGGTATAATTTGTATGATAATAACGATTTATGTTTATAGTATATGACATATTTAAAATTTAACAATTTATGAAAACATTATATAACTAAATTGAGTTTAAGGTCATTTTTTTATTATTTTAAAGTAAGAATTCCATTGTAATCATAATTGAAAGCTGCGTAACCAGTAAGAAAAAAGGTTCGCTGTCACTAATTCCGATTGTATAAGTATTAAACATTTTCTCAAAATGCCTTTTACAATCAATATTTTAATAAGAATGGAATATTGATAAAGCCATATTATCAACGTATATAATTGAGATCTGATTGCATAATTCAAGTCTAAAATCGCTTTGGTGTCTCGTAAAAAAAAATCACTTTATCTGATTAAAACGGACAAAACACCGTTTTTAACAGTGCTTTTTTTCTCAAAACGATCTGTTTTGATGTAAAGAACATTGGATTATCACTCACATTACGTATTTATTAAATATTTTCCTTTCTTGTATTCTACCTTTTAGAAAACCATAGCCTCACCACGGAAGGATGCAACAGACCCGTCCCTCTTTTCGATATTTTAAATTATTCCAATTTATTTTCAAAGTATCTTATCTATTACCCTGGCTGCACTACAGTTTGTGCCATCAGTTAATAATAAACATTAATTGCTGCCAAAGAAATGAAATGATAGACAAGCAATAAGGTGCGATGTTGTCAGTACAATTGTCTGATACAGTAGTCTAACTTGCTATCTAAATATATTTATTGTCGTGTATAAATTGAGCTTTTAGAAACTAAACTGACAAACGTGAGATAGATGTCAGCGAGATGATCTTTTGGACATCAGCAACGGAAACATATCGCAACGAGTCAAGTTTCACAATGGCTCAAGGTGTTGTTCTTCATTTAGTTATACTCCTAGTTTAGTTGCGATGCCACTAATAAGCTTAAACGAAGCGATTCTAAGGAGAAAACTCTTCAAGTTTGCATTGCAACATTGCAAAAAGTTTCTAAAGTGTGTATTCGGTATATTTCCGTTTATAATCCGCTTTCGTTCGGGAATTTTCCAAACAACTCTACGAAATACAGAAGTTATTAAGTGTGCGTATTTTGTTTCATTTTACCCGGGATTATTACAATACGGCTAAGTCTTTTGCCGCCGAGAGGCATAATAAACAAAAGGTATAGTCCTGTTTAATAATATGCTCTCACTCCCGTAAGAATTTATAGACAACTTTTATTGAAGCGGCTGCTTAATAAACAAGGGTAACTCAATTACTTTTGATTCTTGCGGTAAAGATATTTCAATTATCTACTACCATGAATAATTAAACAAATCTAACAGCCGACGGAATTTTCCAGAAATTTCTTTGATGTCTCGGAGAAGTTTATCGAATTATATTCAGATAGGCTTTATTAAGGTATCTAATTAGCAAACATTAAAAGGTCTCGCTTCGATTTTATTTCATTCAATAAAACATAGAATTGGAATATTTTTCTTCATTATGGTAAAGTCGAAGCGGTTCGCGGAATTATAAATTCAAATAAGTATGAATAAATTAATGATCTTTGATTCTTGACTTGAATCTATAATACTATGTTTATTTCTGGATTTAAATATTTTTTGATTTAAGCCGTATTAAATAAACTTTTTATTCAAATTTCATGACAGTAGTATCTGCGAAATTTTGATAACTATATTTTAATTTTGTCCAAATGTTTGTAGACAAGGTACCGGGGGCGAATCGTCAAAATAAGGGATTATGCAGAGCTTACAATTAAATTTGACTTTCCATAATAATGTTTGATAGTAAATATATTTAAGGAAAAATAAATAAAATAATTGTAATTTATTATAAATCACCCACACCGATTATATCTTCCAACAAAAAATATCCATCAAGTGCGCCCTGCACTCAGTCCGTTCTCAGTTCTCAGTGAACGATGAAACTAGCTGATTACCTCAGCTTATTCCTTCATACAAAAAAGTACACTATATTTTATATCTTAAACGCAAGTCAGATTTTTCATTACTAAAACAAGCTTGCAGATTACAAATATTATTTGAAAATTCTCTATTTGAAAACTAGTATTTCAAACATTATTTCCGAAGGACTAATTTTCTTTGATAGGATACCGTTGACATATTATGTATCACATAGGACAAGTGAGGTTCGCGGTGGCCATTTTTTTCATTATTATTTTCAAAAGGTAATGGCCCGTGCTCACTGTTGACGGTTATTTTTGAAAGTCACTGTAATATTTGTTAATAAACTTATAAACAAATACAGTAGGGTATGATAAATATTGTATTAAAATTGTATAGAATAAAGCCACGTATATCGCGTGGTTTATTAATATTAATGTTTGAACTGATTTTCACTGAACCACAGAAAAAATAGTCATTTATAATTATATCAATAAAATAAATAAAACAACTTTGTTTTTATTCACTAATTTACGTAACTAATTAGTTTTGTAAAACCTTGACAGAAAAGCTTGTTTGCTTTGAAACCGGTCGGTGAAAAATAAAAATTAGTGGTTAAAAACAAAGTTGTTTTATTTATTTTATTTTAATGAATAACCACAAAGTTAGTGCTTCAAATGTAAACTTTATATAATTATATCACTTACATATTATGTATACATATATGTAAGAACAAAGTAATGAAGATTTTTTGTAGATAACCTTAAAAATAAATGACGGCTCGCCACTGCAAGATACTATGTTTTCATTACCAAGGCCACAGCTAACTATCTCGCTAGATCCTCACTCAAAAATAAGAGCAGTTTGGAAGAATATGCCTGTTACAATAAATATAAGCTTTTTTCATAACAAATAGTGATCGGCCAAAGTTTCGGCTCGTTTTGGCTTATACAACGAGTTTCAGTCACGGTTTTAGCTTCGACCAATAATTGGCTAGGAATTTCGGCTGAGCCGAAACCTGTGGTTGAAAAAATAGCACAATTAAAGATATTGGATTGTTGTACATTCAAATAATTAATTAGTGTATTGTCTTACATAAAAAATAAAAACCAGGCTGATTTTGTGAACATGGTTTGTAGTTCTAAAATCGCTCGTTTTTATATATTTGTAATACCTTTATGGTTCATAAGTTAAAATTATTGATTATAATCAATGTATTTTTATGGTCAAAATTGTAAAAGTACATTGAATAACTTTTACATTGAAGTTATAATATGTATAACATAGTAACGAACCAAAAAGCGCTAAAAATAAACAAATTTACTTCATAAATTTATGCCTATTATTTAATTGTGTATTTTATTTAACACATTTTTAATAAGGTTGTATTACTTAACAGTAAAAAACGCCTAACTTTGAGGGCTTTAAGGTGACTTTTAACTTATTTCAACTGGTTTTGGTTTAAAATTTTGTTTCGGTCGGTGAAAATGTGATTTCACAACTCTCAGTGACTTTCGTACTTTATTGAGCTTAAATATTAGTATGTTATTTATAACAAGGAAAAAATGCAACAAAACCCTTGGATTAAAAAATATATATATAAAAGAAAAAAAATATATAATGAAAAACAAAATCAATCAAATTATAAAATAAAAATGAATTGAAACCCCATCTCTCTCTTTTCTTCCCCCTGAAAAATTCTACCTAAGACGCATAAAACATTGAACAATATTTGAATAAATAAATACACATTTATATGATAATATGCACAAAAAATATTTATTTTAAGGAAAATATCATGAAACTTGTTAAAGCCTAGTAAATTCATCGCCATTTCCCTTTTTGCGTTAAGTAATGCATAGGGTACTGCATTGGAACATTAAATGCTCAATCTCGATCATCCGTTACGTATAAGGAGGGTAATCAGTCTTACGCTTCAGGTACCAGCGGAAGGACAGTGAAATATCAGATTGAAAGCACATCTTGCACATATCTGAAAATGGTTTCTAAAACTGAGTGTTTTTCTATGGTTTTGGTCATGCCAAAATCATTTAATATCCCCTATTTTTTTAAAATTATTCCTCCCATATTAAAAAAAAAAACAACTACAAGTATGATTTAATTTTTCATTTGACCACTCTGTTTCCGGTTGGCTGAAATATATTGCTTTTACCAATAAGCTCGCTAAAGTTTGTTTATTTTTAGGTACTTGAAGTTTTAAATAAATCAATACAGTAAATCCAAGAATATGTCATAATTCTGTGAAATGCGTATGACATCAAAATGATTCCACTTTACGACATCGTTTTGGTAACAGTGCTGAGAAGTACAATGAATAATTCATCGTTATTTTGAATGTCTCCAAATATGAGGAAATTTTACAACATATCGTCAAGTTGCATGGTCTTGGCCCGGAGCCCTGAAGTCATTCCAATAATATCTTGCGTTATCTCCAGTGTTAAGTCAAACGATAATTTATTTCCTAATAAAATTTTATAATTCGATGATATCTGTGTAAAAATGTACGAATTTCGAAAAGTCTTTTGAACATAATCGGAATACTAGAAAAAAAACGCAGACTCCTATTTAGAAAGAAGGTGATTTTACAGGCTTCAATTTTTTATAAGGCAGTAAAAAAATATAATCAAATAGCAATAAACATTTATGGTGAAAAAAATATATAATTTACTTTGGGTCAAGACATAATATATGTGTTTAACAGTTTATAAATCGTAAATATGTGTTTAATGGTATCATTAGAGCAACTCTTTTTTAATTTGTTAATCTTAATGACCCCTTAGGTGGTGAAATCCAGTATTTTGTCTACAAACATTTAGAAAAACTCAAAATAAAGTAATCAATTTTAATTGCTTAACCAACCCCCGCCGCCGCTTTTATCTTCCCTTTTTTTGTTCGACAGCTTAGTGTAGATGTAACGTTTAACTTCGATAGCTAGAATTACAAATTGGTTTATTTATATTACCTATGAATCATAGAGGTCCGAAGTTCGAAGACCATTTTATTTACAACTCGTACAAAATGGCCCCGAAATTTGAATATTTGGGAAATCTTATTATCTAAACGCAAATACTTATAAACCTACCATTATACAAATGTAAATAAACCATCTTTCCAAAATATATTATGCATGAACTATAAAAGGTAGTTTTCATTTCCTCAAATCGTATTCGATGGCCAGAAAATTAAATGAAATTCTACTTATTTTTAAAAGGTAGGTGATTTATACTTTGCGAAATAATGATTTTGCAAAAATGCTATCGTTTCATTTGACCCCTTTACTGCGTACGTACCAATTGTGAAAGCTGGCAATATTTTTTCTTATGATTTATTACGGAGGATAATGTACCACAGAAGTTAAAGGATAAATTTTATTTTGATTTGGATTTTGTACTGGACTTACATAAAAAATATGTTTTAAATGAATTAATTAATTTTTAAGAAACATTTTTTTTTAATAATCGTTATAGCAAAATATAATTAATCGTTATTATTAAAATACAAATTCTAAGACGTTAAAAAAAACAATTGATTGACATTGATTTAGAAAATCAATTGAACGTTGTTATGCAGAAACCAGCCAGTCCACAATTTTGATAAAATTAGATATTGTTGTTATCAGGTGCGATAAGGTCAATTTTTTTTCCGCTAAAAACAGCCAGGACACTTTCATACAAAAGACTCTGATGATCACTGTTTCACTTTTCTATGGCTGGCTGCTTTCTGCGTAACTACGTTCCATTGTATTGTTACCACGGAAAAACATTGTCATTCAGCTAAGCCATAATCAATATATTATTTGTAATTTAAATTGACGTAAGTAAAAGAAAAAAAAAATTGTATTACCATATGAAAATGTTTTTTTTTTTAATTAATGACTTTTATGTACGCACTACAATAGCAAAAACATTGGTAACATTTCATTCCAAGGTTTACTTTTTTTTTATAATATGCAAGTACATACTTTTTAAACAGTTTATATTATCAGGCTGAAACATTTTTTTTCTTCTGGTCATAGAGTAGTCGCAAAATACGTCAGTAAAATGATTTAAAGTCGCGGTAAGGAATTCAAAAACTGCCCTTAAATCACCGACATAATTCTGCGAAAACTCAGTTTCAAACAGGAGCTTTTTATTTTCCAAAATTTTCCATTATGTCAAATAAATCAACTTGGAAATAAAAGTTTTGCCGCATAAATGATGATACCGGCGTTACAAGGAAACTGTCCTAAATGCGAGAGTACAAATGTGTCCTCTAAAATATTACAAACATTCTCACGAAAGGAAACCAAAACTTAGCAAATAAAAAATCCTACAATTGCCTTTAGGTGGCAATTGCAATGAAAATATTTTTTTCCTTCAAAGTAAAAATTAATTATTGCAAAATAAAAACAAATTTACAAAAGTTCACTTTTATATAGGCATATATCTAAATATATTATTTGAATAAATCCTTAGCACGTGGTGACAAAGTACATCGTTTTTCTTAAATTAAAAATTTAAAAAGTTAAAATTAAATTTATGTATTTTTATAATCACTTTGTCAAGCGCCCTTGAGGTATTATATTACAAAAACGGCTCTACATAAGTTATTCATAATAAAAATAATAATAACTCTTAAATCAAATACTGAATTAAGTAATTATTTCAGTCAGGAATACAATATATTTAAGAAAGAAGTAAAAAATTACATATATAATTATTCTTTATGTGACACTGATTGAAAACATCGTTTATATCTTTTTTGTAATTTATTTATGTTATTCTAAAAATATTATTGATTAAAATAAAATAAACGATTATCAGACGTCACTCCCCATTATGTACATGTACGTAATGGGAAACGTTAATGTAAATATATGTATTTGATGAATGTATAAAATTATATTTAGTCGTAATATTGTATTTTTATTTGTTATCAACAAAAAAAATATTTAAAAAGTTTCATAGTTAACACAAAAAATAAAAAAAGTCTTATAGCTAACATCAACAGATGAAATAATTGAAGGATAAAGATGTTCAAATATGGGCAGAATGGTGAATGTTACACAGTGTGTACAGTGGCCACTTAAACCAGCCAATGACAGGTCATAAGCCCTATAAATGCCTAGACTTCGATATTACCTTCTCTAAAATGTTCTTCATCTCTGTTGCAATATGTTAAAATTAATTATATTGACAAACTCTTTAAAGTGCATCAGGATCCTTCGTATTTATTTTAATCTTTCAAACAAAAAAAGTTTTAAAAAATGTATTTTCTTCGTTACGGCATTTTTTAATGAATGTGAAGATTAAGTAGACTGAGTGTCCTTATATACATTTTTTTACTTTTTTTTTTGCACCACAACAGGTCAGGAGGCCTAATAACAGTGGTGAATTACATCACAGAGCACCCAGGCTTGAGAAAAATCACATTTGAATTTTTGCGTTCTCACCGGGAATCGAACCCGGAACCTTCCGTGCGTGAGTAAAGCTTCTTGACCACTACACCACGGAGGATATACAGTTGTACAAGTCTAAATACTAAAATAATAATATGCCACATGCCTGGCGCGTATATAGATTTTAATTATGAAAAAAAAACAGTAATTACGTGTAAGCCATGGTGGTTACTAAATGATATGAGATGTATTTGTTAATATTGTGGTGTGGTAAAATTCATAATATTTTAAACGCAATTATTGACAAACTGTGAAAATTTTAGTACCAAGTAAAAATGTTACTAAAACTA